>NC_134552.1:45468859-45769592 GCF_025594145.1 Primulina tabacum | reverse complement strand
TATCGAGGAGATTCAGTCTCGATTTACTAGGGAGTTCATGACTCTGTGACAGAGAAATAGCAACGTAGCAGAGTTTGTAAGGAAGTTTGAGAAGGGGTGTCACTTCGTGCCCTTAATTGCGAACGATGCCAAGAAAAGTTTTGGCACTTCCTTGATGGTTTACGGCCGATCTTGCACTGTGATGTTTGAGTGGCTGGTCCTACTAGTTATGATGTTGCCGTGACGAGAGCCTTGGCGGCAGAGCAGGACCAGAAAGACATTGAGAATGACAGGCAAGTCAAGAGGCCCTATCAGGCGCCCTAGCAGCACCATTCCCAGCACCAGCAGTTTAAGAGGCCTTTCCAGGGACAGCAGGGAAAGAGGCCGTTTCAAGGACCTGTAGAGAGGCAAAGGTCCTATGCCGCAAAAGAAGGCTCCTCAGAAGCCTGGTGAGTAACCACCATGCTCGAAAGGCAACCATCAACATATGGAGCAGTGTTTATGGGGTTCGGGCAAATGCTTCAATTGTGGAGCCAGTGATCTCTTGGTGAAGGACTGCCCGTAGTGGAAGTAGCCAATCTAGGGGAGAGTGCTCGCCATGCATGCTGAGGAGGAGAACCCAGACACGACTCTACTAACTGGTAACCAATTTAATTCAGCACAGTATATATTTTTGGTCATGCATGCTTCGAATTTTACTTGGGGATATTATTATGTTGTTTTCGTATTTTGGAGACCTTGGATAGAGTTTTCCAACTATGCATGAGGCTAAGATTAGTATTTTGGGGTAAAATTTTATGTGTTGTGCTAACATGCTTCAGGAAATATCTTCAAAAAGAGAGTAAGCCGCGAAGGCCTTGTTAGATTCCGAGGCCAGTCACTCTTTTATATCAGAGACATTCGCTAATTATTTGGGCGTCAAGTCAATTGGACTCGATGTTAGCTAATCCGTGACAATTCCATCAGGGGAGGAGTTATCAGTTACTAGCGTGGTAAGAGATATCGATCTTGAACTACAGTGCCACCTGGTTTACGCCGATCTGATTGTGTTGCCAATGCAAGAGTTTGATGTTATCTTAGGGATGGACTGGCTGATTAAGAACATAGTTTTAATTGACTTTCAGAAAAGGTCAGTGTTGGTAAGTCTGTTGGGCATGGAGCAATTTCTTTTTGAGCCAGACATGTGGAGAAGTTTCTCTCGCATGATCTCTTGTATGGAGGCACATAGACTTATTAATAAGGGGTGCCAGGCATTTTTAGCCAATATTATTTCAACACTTGACGCACCCAACCATCGATATCTGATGAACCAGTTGTCAGAGATTTTCCTGATGTTTTCCCAGACGACGTCACAGGCCTTCCACCAGAGAGAGAGGTGGAGTTCGCAATTGACCTTGTGCCAGGCACTGTGCCAATCTCTAAGGCACCGTACCCTTTGGCTCCAGCAAAGATGTTAGAGCTCAAATAACAAATTCAAGAGCTCCTAGACAAAGAATTCATCTGCTCTAGTTTCTCGCCATGGAGCGCACCAGTGCTCTTCGTAAAGAAGAAAGATGGAAGCATGAGGTTGTGTATTGATTACCTTTGAACAAGGTAACGATCAAGAACAAATACCCATTACCAAGAATCGAGGACTTATTCAATCAGTTGCAAAGAGTTACAATGTTCTCTAAGGTAGATCTACATTTCTGGTTTCATCAACTGAAGGTAAAGGATGCAGATGTTCATAAGACAACCTTCAGAACTAGATATGGGCACTACGAGTTCTTAGTTATGCCATTTGGACTGATGAATGCTCCAGGAGATTTTTATGGACCTAATGAATTGAGTATTTCAGCCCTACCTAGATCAATTCACCATAGTACTCATTGACGACATTCCTATTTACTCGAAGAGCCATGAGGACCACAGTCAACATTTGGGTATAGTTTTGCAAGTCTTGTAGAGTCTCGAGTTGTTTGTAAAATTTAGTAAGTTTTAATTCTGGTTGGAGAAAGTAGCATTTTTGAGACATATTATATCTAGCAGTGGTATTGAGGTGGATCCAGCTAAAGTGGCCGTAGTAAAAGAATGGGTTGAGCCGAAGAACGCATTAGAGATCCGTAGTTTCCTAGGCTTGGCAGGCTACTACATGAAATTTATTCAGGGGTTTTCCTCGATTGCAGTGCCACTCACTTCATTGAATAAGAAGAATGTTAAATTTGTATGCAGTGAAGAATGTCAGAAGAGCTTCGATACTTTGAAGCAAGCTCTTATCACAACGCCAATTTTATCCATGCCATCGGGGCAAGGCAATTTTGTGTTATACAAGATGCTTCTAAGCTCGATTTAGGTGCAGTATTGTTGCAGCATGGTCAGGTTATAGCATATGCCTCCAGACAGTTGAAAGTGCATGAGAAGAACTACCCGACTCATGACCTCGAGTTAGCTGCCATTGTCTTTGCGTTTAAGATATGCATATACTATTTGTACGGCAAGAAATTCCAGATATTCACTGATCACAAGAATCTCAAGTACTTCTTCATGCAGAAAGAGCTGAATATGAGACAAAGACGGTGGTTGAAGTTAGTAAAAGACTACGATTGTGAAATTAGCTACCATCCGAGGAAAGTTAATGTAGTGGCAGATGCTTTGAGCAGGAAAGTAGCAGTCGTAGCACAGCTATAAGCGCAGAGATCTCTTCAGTCAGAGATTCAGAGGTTTGGCCTAGAAGTTTACCCTAAGGGCAGATCTCCGAAGTTGTCTAATCTGACGGTCCAGTCTTCTTTTCTAGACCGAATCAGTAGAGAGCAGACTTCAGATGAAAATTTATAGAAATGGAGATTGAAGGATGAATCCAAGGAAAGTGTACTCTACGCAGTGTCCGATAGTATCATGAGGTACAGAGGAAGGATGTGGGTGCCTAATGTTGATTCGATCATAGAGGATATTTTGACATATGCACATACATCTCCGTATTCTATCCATCCAGGGGGTACCAAGACGTACAAAGACTTACAAATGTTGTATTGGTGGTCAGGGATGAAGCGGGACATTCACCGATTTGTATCTGAATGTCTAACTTGTCAGAAAGTGAAAGCAGAGCATCAGAGGCCAACAAGGATGCTTAAGCCACTCCCTATTCCCAAGTGAAAATGGGAGAATTTCGCCATGGATTTTGTTGTTGGATTTCCGAGGCCAGTCAGATGATCTAATGCCATTTGAGTTATAGTGGATGGACTTACTCAATCGGCACACTTCTTACCGGTAAAGATGACTTTCTCCATGGCTCTATATGTAGAGCTCTATATCCGGGAGATTGTCCGATTGCACGGGATCCCGATTTCAATTGTGTCTGATTGGGACCTGAGATTCACATCATCCTTTAGGAAGAGTTTACATTCAGCTATGGGGACAAAGTTGCTATTCAGTACGGCATTCCACTCTCAGACAGATGACCAGTCTGAGCGAGTGATTCAGATTTTGGAAGATTTGTTGCGCATGTGTGATCGATTTCCATGAGAATTGGGAATCGAAGCTACCTCTAGTGGAGTTCACCTACAACAACAGTTTCCAATCATCTATAGGTATGGCTCCGTATGAAGCACTGTATGGAAGGAAGTGCAGATTGCCGATTCATTGGAATGAAGTCGGTGAGAGATCAGAACTTGGCGCAGAGATTGTTCAGTAGACTGCAGACGTGGTGGTCAAGATCCGAGACAGGATGAAGACCGCCCAGAGTCTCCAAAAGTGTTATGCTGACAAGAGAAGAAGGGATCTCGAATTTTCCATAGGAGATCATGTATTCTTAAAAATAGCATCTATGAAGGGGGTTATGAGGTTTGGGAAGAAATGCATGATGAGTCCGAGATTCATTAGGCCATTCGAAATTCTTGACAGAGTTAAGACACTTGCTTATCGTGTAGCTCTACCGCTGAATCTGGACGGAGTACACCATGTGTTCCACGTTTCGATGCTGAGGAAGTATATGGCAAATCCTTCGCATGTTTTGAGTTATGAGTCATTGCAGCTTGCTCCAAATTTGTCATATGAAGAATGACCTGTTCGAATTCTAGACAGATAGGAGCGGAAACTTCGGAACAAAGCAACCAATTTGGTCAAAGTCCAGTGGCTGAATCAATCAGTGGAGGAGGCCACTTGGGAGGCCGAAGCAGATATGTGAAGCTGCTATCTGGAGTTGTTTGATAAGATTTAATTTCGTGGACGAAATTTATTAAGTAGGGGAGGAATTGTAGAGCTCAAAATCAGTACACGTAAACCCATGCATTTATTAAATTGTTAAATTACTTATTTAATTTTTTAAAAATGATTTTTAATGATGCATGATTTATGATTCGCATTATTTTAAGTTATTACATGTTTATTTGATGCACGATATAATGTTTTCTTGAGTTTTATGTTTCAGGCGAATATTCGATACGCGATCGGGAAAAGAGATCGGTGACGATTTAGGCGATTTACGATTAATATGATATTTTATTTCAAGTCAAGAAAACTGATATTTTAATTGATTTACAAAATTTTGAGCATTTTAAAACCTAATTAGATTTATTAGGTGATTTTTAAGATTTCAAGCTTTTCAAATACTAATTTGATTATTAGGATATTTTAATCTTGAAAATTTTGTACTTAAATATTTTATTAAGTCTTTGAGCGAGATTAAATAATTAGATTAATAATGTTTTATTTCTAATTATTTAGCTAAGCAAACCCTAATTAATTCCCTACATACACACGTTACTCCCACACTCTCGGCTGCACACACTTACAATCACACATTGTGTTTTCATTTTTTTGGAGGTAGAAAAGTAGGGTTCTAAGTTTTTTCAAGCAGCCACCCCTTCCCCTCAATTTTTCAGTAGATTCACGTTCGTTTTTCGAGCAAGAATCGTGTAGCAAGCATCTCCCGGTCATCTCCCGTAATCCTCCGTGTCAGTATTCGTTATCTTTGTGCGTTCTAACGCAAATGCATGTATATTCTTTTATTTTCTTCATAAATATTGTCGTATTAAGTTTTTGATGCATATTGTGTGTAAAAATCCTGTTATAATATGTAAAGTTTGAGAAAAAATGGTTGAAACGATTTTGAACAAGTTTTTAGATCTCAAAAACTGAATCTGCTGTCATTTCGAATCCTGCAAATTTTCGGACGGTTTTCTGGAAAAACTTTCAACTTGTAAAACGTAGTACTTTTTGATAACTTGATTTGACAGTAAATTCGTAATTTTTGGACAAGAAACGAGTGAGTTATTATCATTCTCGTGTGACTCCTCAAACTGTGATGTTATAAAATATGTTCTTCATGTTTCTTGATTTTTATTAGTTGCAGGCTTTGTTGGGAATCGCTGGGTGATCATTGCTGCGTTTAGGTATGTCATGGGTTGTGTTCAGACGCTAATCGGTGTTTTGTTTCGAGTCGGTATGGGTTCGGTTATATTATAAGTCATAGGGAAGAGAATGGGTAGAAGATGACACTTTTGGGGTTTGGTTCACGCACGGTTAGCGCCGTAGCACTGCAGCTTCGTGTAGGGTAGCACTTTGGCGCTGGTTGGTAGAGCCTAGACACTCGACCAAGCGCTGCAGCGCTGCACCTCAGTGTTAGAGTAGGTGCCCGTCGAGGCAAGTGTTGGCCGAGTGTTCACAATGAAACTCTATGTATAAACAATCTTTATTTTAATAATATTTGAAATTATTGTTTTGGCACATCTTTATCTGTATACCCATGCTAGTTGCATAAATAAAGTCTTTGAATATACAAATAGTAGAAAGAATATGAGATGCTCATTTGATGAGTATCATGAAACTCATATTTGTAATACTGTATATTCTAAACAGTTCCTAGTCGATTCAGCCGTTGCTAAGAAGGATATAGGCCGGTCGAGTTTGAGACTAGTATCTACGATGTGAGTGCCATGTTTCAATGGTAGGGGACATTGGGATGTCCGAACATGCAGATAGGTGCACCTTGTAGAGTACACTGAACAACCCTCCATAAAGGACTTTCCAAGTGGTTCTCACTTATCGAGTGGAAACATCCTAGTTTATGGTTGTACACCATTAGTCCTTATGATCCGGGACAACATTGAGACTCTATATGCTAGCATTGCACTTTGACTTGTTTACTGACTCTCATGGGGTCATCAGGTGGCAAGGTTGGGTGTTTTGTCGAAACATATAGGAGTCGATGCATTGTAGTCGGAGATTCACCGCTTACCTTCGGGTATGGATATCCTATGTGATCACATGTATATGTATTATGAAATCTCTGATCAGAGTATGGTGGTAATTATGAAAGGGGTTTCATAGATTACACCATCGATGCAACTACGACATGACACATAGTATCGATTCATTGACAACTCTCGATATACAATTGGTTGTCGAATCGGTCGGGATATATGAGATGAAAGGACCGTACTGTACGCTAACCATAATAGAATTGTTCTTGCGGGCACTATCATTTGATACCTAGGGAATCATGTAAGCGATGCTGCTAGGCGTTTAACATGATTGGTTGGGTACTATCAGACTTGAGTTCTGACGTTCTTATTATCAAGGAGTTGATAACTAAGAATTGAGCAATTGGGGTATGCTCATATAAGGACATGTTTAGTCCCGAATCACATGGAGATGTGAACCCACGGCTAGTTGTATCAATTAACCATTGAGGGCCACACAAGTACTAGCTTCTAGATCCCGTTGAGAAGTAAAATAGTTCAATGTGTTGAACGGCTTATAAAGGAGTTTATAAGCGCAAATAAAAATAGAAGTATGACTTCTATAAGGAGAATGTAACTTTTAATCTGAGGAAGTGTTCTAAATTAAAAGTTGACCAAACAAATAATGTAGTTGAAATTTGTTATTTTCATAAACATTATTATGGACTAAATTAAATTAATTCAAGTGTTGAATTAATTAAACACTAATGGACCTAGTAGAGTCCAAATAATTAAATTAATTCAAGTGTTGAATTAATTAAATAACATTGGGCCTTGTAGAGCCCAATTAGAAATAATTATTAAACTTGTGGGCTTGAGTTAAATCAAGTAAAATTTAAATGGCCTCGAATGTGTTTGAGATATTTAAATAAAAATCAATGGGACTTGTAATAGTTACAAGCCCAAGTCAAAATGCATGCTTGGGAGGTGAAGAATTGGAGGGAACTTTTTCAGTAATCTATGCATGGCAAGCACATGCTTGCTTTTTGCTTTTTCATACACCAAGAAAATTTCCTCCTTCTCTCCTCCCCACCCTTTTTGGCCGAAACTTCACTTCAATTTCTCTCAAAATATTTTCTTCTTTAATTGTTGAGGAAAGAAGATACTTCTCAAAGTAAAATCCTCTTATTTTTCTAGTGCAAAATAAGAGAGGTTCTAGCTTGCAAGTGGTGGGCTTAATTTTGAAGAACTACAGGATCAAGTAAACAATCTCGATCACCACAACACACAACTGCAGAATTACATTGAGCACCTACAAAATGAGATGGTCAATATGGAAGAACTCATAGAACAACTAGAAGAGAACCCTGTGGAGGAAGAAATTAATGAAGCAGTAGGGGACGGAGAAGTTATAGACGAGTAGAGAGAGACAGAGCTTCGATTGTATCTAGAAATATTTGATTAATCATTTGTTTTGAAAAATATTTGGTTGTACGAAAATTTTTTACAATTTAATGAAATTATTCCTTTGATTAATATTGTGGCAAACGAATTAATAAAATACCTGTTTATAAGAAATGGCAGGTAGACCACCCCGAAACAACCGTACCCCTCGTGGCGCCAACCAAGATGAAAACCCACCACCACCACCACCACCAAGAGTGAATCTCAGTCAAGAGGATATGATGGCAATAGCCACTATCGTAGCTGCGACGTTGCAAGGATTCGTCAACCCATTGGCTAACACCATCCAACCACCTACCTGAACCGCAACCGCGTGGGATTAAGTACCATTACGAATCTCTCAGAAGGAATCGAGTTCAACTTTCGATGGGAACCCAGACCCAGAAGTCAGCCACAACTGGCTCAAGAACGTCGAAACACAACTACATTTACTGGAGATACCTGAAGAGCTAAGAGTGGAGGTTGTAACACCGTTTTTGGAAGACCGAGCTAGGAAATGGTGGGAAACTGTGTCGCCATCTTTGGCAGAAGTGGAAGAGATCACATGGCAGATTTTTAAGAGAGAATTTTTGAGACAATACTATCCCGCTGAATTTCGACTACAGAAGTTAAGTGAATTTGAAAATTTGAAACAGGCTCCGGACATGTCAATAATGGAATACACTTCCCGGTTCAACGATCTGGGAACCTATGTCCCAACGATAATGTCGGATGAAACGTTAAAAATGCATCGATTCAAGAAGGGACTCAACAGTCGAATTCAGTCGGCATTGGCAGTATTCAAGCCAAACAACTTTGCGGATTTGATGGGCGCTGCAATGAGAGCAGAAACTGATATCAAGCTGACGCGAGGATGAAAACAAGAACAAAAGACCGATGAGCAGTCAATCTACTCAGAACGGTCCCATGTTTAAGAAACCAAATTATTCAGGTGGGTCTATCAAAGGAAATTCTGGCAGTGCTGGTAACACCGAAGGAAAGTGGTGTGATACATGTCGACAGAAACATGTTGGAGAATGTTATCGGAAGACGGGCGCTTGTTTTAAGTGCGGAAAGGTGGGTCATAGAATTAAAGATTGTCCTGACATCAAAGACAAAGGGACGGGGTCCAACAAGAAAAATGAAAACAAGACCAATGCACGGGTATATGCAATCACCCAAGAGGAAGCTGATGATACCAATGAAGTGGTGGCAGGTACTATCTTACTCAATGAAATGCCTGCTTATACCTTATTTGATTGTGGTGCTACACACTCATTCGTGTCTAGAAGGTTTGCTAAGAAGCTTAAACTCGAACATGATACTCTTAATGAACCATTAAGAGTAGCAACACCAGCAAGTAAAATAATTGAGACCCAAAAAGTGTATCGAAACTGTAAAATTTGTATCAGCAAACAAATTTTTGAAGCAGAATTGATTCAACTCAATATGGTTGAGTTTGACATCATTCTTGGAATGGACTGGTTAGCTAAATACCATGCCATTGTGGACTGCCAAAAGAAAAATGTTAGACTCGAGACTCCTCATGAAGAAGAGATTTTATTCCATGGAAAATCAAAAGAAAGAAAATCTCTGTTATCTACCTCACAAGCCTGGAAAGCCATAAGAGGAGGAGAAGAAATTTATCTGGCAATGATCAATGAAATCAAAGAAGAAGAAGTCCCAAGGTTGGAGGATATTCCAATTGTTCAAGAATTTCCAGATGTTTTCCCTGAGGAACTACCGGGAGAGATACCAGATAGGGAAGTAGAATTTGAAATCAATTTGGTCCCTGGTGCTGCGCCAATATCAAAGGCACCATACCGAATGGCTCCAGCCGAATTAAAAGAGCTAAAGGAGCAACTGCAGGAATTACTAGACAAGAAGCAGATTCGCCCCAGTGCATCCCCGTGGGGAGCCCCAGTGCTTTTTGTAAAGAAAAAGGACGGAAGCATGAGGCTATGTATTGACTACCGGGAGTTGAACAAGATCACCATAAAGAATAAGTACCCACTCCCAAGAATAGATGATCTTTTCAATCAGTTAAAGGGAGCCAAGGTCTTCTCAAAACTAGATCTGAGATCTGATTACCATCAGTTGAAGGTCAAAGCGGAAGACATCCCTAAAACTGCTTTTAGGACAAGATATGGACATTACGAATTCACGGTAATGCCTTTTGGCCTAACAAATGCTCCTGCAGCATTCATGGATCTGATGAATCGGGTATTCAAACCATATCTCGACAAGTTTGTGGTTGTTTTCATAGATGATATCCTTGTGTACTCACCAAGTGAAGAAGAACACAAAGAGCATATGCGTCTCACTTTGCAGACACTTCGAGAAAAGGAACTATACGCCAAATTCAAGAAATGTGAATTTTGGTTAAAAAGTGTGGCGTTCTTAGGGCATATAATTTCTGAATTAGGAGTGTTAGTAGATCCTAAGAAGGTAGAGGCAATCAAGGATTGGCCACAACCAAAGACAGTGACTGAAGTCAGGAGTTTTCTTGGTTTAGCAGGCTACTATAGAAAATTTGTGGAAGTATTTTCTTCGATAGCCATTCCATTCACCAAACTTACTCAGAAAAATTCGAAATTCATTTGGAATAAAGAATGTGAAAGAAGCTTTGAAACCCTAAAGACAAAACTCGCATCCACACCAGTACTAGTTCTTCCCGAGGATGGTAAGAATTTCACTGTATACAGTGACGCTTCAAAGGGAGGATTAGGGCGTGTGCTTATGCAAGAGGGTCAGGTAATTGCTTATGCCTCACGGCAACTAAAACCATATGAGCAGAATTACCCCACTCATGACTTGGAGTTAGCCGCAGTAGTATTTGCATTTAAAATCTGGAGGCACTACCTTTATGGAGTAAAATGCGAAGTTTTTACTGATCACCAGAGCCTCAAGTACATTTTCACTCAAAACGAATTAAATATGAGGCAAAGAAGGTGGATGGAACTTCTCAAGGACTATGATCTGTCAATCAATTATCATCCGGGTAAGGCAAATAAGGTGGCAGATGCTTTGAGTCGAAGGAATCTTGGAAAGGCGAGCTTATCTTCACTATCAGTACAATCAAGTCTCCGAGAGACCATCAAACTGAAGCAGAATCATGATGCCTTCATCCTTAAAATAAAAGAACAGATCCAAGAAGGAAAAGCTCCAGAATTTTAAATTGATGAAAATGGAATACTCTGGATGAAAGGACGATTGTATGTGCCAAGCGTCGATGGAATTCGAGAAGAAGTAATGGCCGAGGCACATAAATAGAGATTTTCAGTACATCCAGGAAGCACCAAGATGAATCGGGATTTGAAAAATAATTACTGGTGGAACGATATGAAGAAAGATGTAGCTGTTTTTGTTGCAAAGTGTTTAGTCTGTCAACAAGTAAAGGCGGAACATCAAAGGCCTGGAGGACTTTTACAACCATTGGAAATACCAGAGTGGAAGTGGGATAACATCTCCATGGATTTCGTAGTAGGACTACCACGATCAAGGCAGGGTCACGATGGGATTTGGGTGATCATTGACAGATTGACCAAGTCTGCCCATTTCTTGCCAGTACGGATGAATTATAATTTGGATAAATTAGCCAGTTTGTATATGGACAACATAGTGAGGCTACATGGAGTTCCAACGAGTATTCTGTCTGACAGAGATCCAAGATTTGTATCAAGATTTTGGAAAAGTTTCCAGAAGGCTATGGGAACCAAGGTTACTCTCAGCACGGCCTATCATCCCCAGACTGATGGCCAAATTGAAAGGACAATTCAAACCCTCGAAGACATGCTGAGGGCATGTGCACTGGACTTTTCTGGAAATTGGAGTGAACAGTTACCCCTAATCGAATTTGCTTATAACAACAGCTATCATAGTAGCATTGAGATGGCTCCGTATGAGGCTTTGTATTGAAGAAAGTGTAGGTCGCCTCTATATTGGGACGAGGTCGGAGAAAAAACTGTTATCGGACCAGAACTCATTCAGCTAACCATTGATAAAGTAGTAATAATCAAGGAAAGACTCAAGGCAGCCCAGGATAGGCAAAAGAGATGGGCCGACCTGAAGAGAAGACCATGGTGGACCAATATTCCATGTTTTCCTCAAGTTCAAGATTAGCCATAATGGTGGTTCAAGGTCTCCCCTATGAAAGGAGTAGTTCGATTCAGTAAATCCGGAAAGTTGAATCCGAGATATGTGGGACCGTTCGAGATACTGGAAAAGGTAGGAACTCTAGCCTACCGATTAGCGTTACCACCAAACATGGCAAGAATACATAACGTTTTCCACATCTCACAACTGAGGAAGTATGTCCCAGACCCGAGTCATGTACTCAAAGTTGCACCACTGATGATTGAAGGAAACCTCAACGAAGAACTCAAATATGAAGAATTCCCTACCCGAATAGTGGACTCGAAAGACCAAGTGTTGAGGAATCGGACAATACCTTATGTCAAAGTACAGTGGTCAAATCATACCGAAAGGGAGGCAACTTGGGAACTCGAAGAGAAAATGCGATCACAATACCCTCATCTGTTCGAAAGATCAAGCTAATGAAAGTTTCGAGGATGAAACTTTTAATAAGGAGGGAGGGATGTGAGAACCCGAGATTTTACGATCCGAAGCAAATCAAGTAAGTATACGAACTTGAAACTTTACTCAAACTAAGCTCAAAAATGTTTGTTCCAACTAAATAACTTGAATATTAACTTGGAGTTTCATTAAATTTAACTCGAGGAAGTAACTTCAAAGCTCGGGAATGAGCTCAACAGGAGGCCAAGCTACAAGTAACCGCATCCATCGAAGTATTGTCACGGGAGAAGTAAAACCCCAGCTCAAGGACTCGATCCTTCAGCTCGAAGAACCTCAATCAAGCTTGTCCTAACAAGACCAAAAAGGGAGCTATAAGTTGAGCCAGGGGTTTTGACAAATTAAGCATGTAAGAAATAACCTTTGAGTAAACCCATGAAGGAGCTAAGGGGGGGAGCTAAAGGACTAAGACATATTGATGATGCAAGAAATGACCCTATAGAAAACCAAGGTGACTCTTGAAGCATGCATATGACTAAAATTAATCACATTCTTGGGCTCCAAGGGGACGACTATTGGGTAAGGAGACAAATATCTTCTATAAATATGAGCCTCTCATGCATGCAAAACCATACCAAAAACTACCCTAAAGTTTCGGCCAAAGGAAGAGAAAAAGGGGAGGGAAAATCTTGCAGTGCAGCGATCAAACATTTGCGTCGAAGTGCTGCTACATCCGTGTTTCATTCTACCAAAAGAATAATCGAAGTGCTGCTCGATTTCAGATCGCAATTGTTAAAGTCACGACGAAGTGCTGCTCAAACTTTCGAGAGGAAACTTTGTGCAAAGTTTGCAAATACAGTAAGTGGGCTTTTGTTATGTACTTCGTTTGTATTTAAACCTTGATATCAATAACATGACATACATGTTGGTGTGTCCTTTTTTTTTCGAAAAATCAGCATGTTGCATTTTAAAATTTCGATCGATTATGTGTTCTCGTCTAGTGCTCGAATTTCTTGATTCTGCTGTGTCAGTATGAAAACTCTGAAATCTGAATATCTGAAAAGTTCTGTCTGTTACTTCTGAATTCTGTTTGCACTCTTACGAATTGATTTGAAATGGGACGAGAATTGTAATTCTGTCTGGCCCCCATTGGTGGGTATAAAACCATGTTCTGTTCTGGCCCCCATTGGTAGGTATAAAACCATGTTCTGTCTGGCCCCCATTGGTGGGTATAAAACCATGTTCTGGCCTCACCCCTTAGAGGACTAACATATTGGGGACAATTTGACCATGGAAATGAGATGAGCAACAGTGTTCTGTCTGTTCTGATATGTTCTGTTCTGAATTGAGTTAATCGGTTTCTGAATTGTTCTGAATCATCTGATGAATTTTGTCATTTATTCGATTTGTCTCTGTCCTGATAAATTAAGAATATTAAGTTTTGAAAGTCTGTTAAAAGAACGTTTTAAGAAAACTAAGTTCTATATGTATCTTTGGAATCGATCGACCCCCACTTGCTGAGTGTTTTCCAAAACACTCACCCCTTACAAATTTCATATAAAAATGAGGAGCAACTGGATGAGGAAGAGCAAGATGCCTTCTAGGGTTGGTGAACCATAGATCAAGATCAGAACTCAAGATTTTGCTTTTCTTTGGTTTCCGCTATTTGAAACTCTGATGTATTTTATTCCATTGTCATTGTAAGACAATACTTTATTTATGAAAAAGACTGGTTTGATTTGATACGAGGCTTTATTGTTTTCAATTTCATTGTTAAACAATGCCGGATGTCACCGATCCTTCGGACTCGGGGCGTGACATTTAGCTTGCAAGTGGTGGGCTTAATTTTGAAGAAAGGAGTCCAAGAGCAAGGAGAGCTTGTAGATTTGTCATCCTTTCAAGAGCCAAGTTGTTTATAACTTGGTGTGAGCCATAACATCAATCCTTGTGATTGATAGGTAAAAATTCTAAACACCCTATGTATGACATCTTGGTGTTTTTCGTATTTGCTACACATTATAGGATTAGGGTGCTCGGTTTTTGCCCTAGAAAAACAAATTTTGAAACTTTCATTGCGCATTCGGGCACCTTAATCGATTCCTTTTCAAGTGGTATCAAGAGCAATGGATACTATTTTATGTAGCATATACATAATAATATATTGTGGTCGATTTCTAACTGCATTAGATGATTTTTGCAATAAAACTCGAGGCCATCGTGGGGCGCTTTTGGGCAGCAACATTTCGGGCACCTCGGGCTGCCCGTGGGGCTGCTCATTTCGGGCAGCAAGGGCAGCCCGAACAGCCCTTTGTTTTTTAATAATTTTTTTTAAGTTGGCCGGAATCCGGCGATGGAGCTCCGGCGACGGCGATGACTACTAGGGTTTCCAAAAGTGTTTTGGAATATCAAAGTTTCATGGGCCTTGAAGTTGTTGGGCCATTAGATGGCTAATAAAATTTGTGAATTTAAATGAGCCAAAATGTTTTTGGTGAAAAATGATTTTTTGGGCCCTTAAGTTTAAATCTTCAAAAGTTGTACATATTATCTCATAAAATAAATAATTGAAGTTGGATATTAATTATTTATAGTAAATTTTGATTTACAATGAATTCGGTTATAAATAAATTAATTAGAAAGTAGACAAAGGGGTTTGTATACTTTGTTAATTTAGCTTATAATCGTGGCGGTTAGTGATTGATCAAGATATATAATATTAGATCAATTAATTATTGTGATAATTAATTGATGATTTATGATATGTGATATTATGCATGAAGGATGATCAAAAGCCCAAGCCCAATTTTCTAGGTGTATGCTAGGATATTTTGTGTTCAATAATTGTAATAATTATCAAATTTCAAGTGGGCTTGGTTTATGGCCCGTTCCCACCCCATGAGATGTATCTCTATTTGCCATGGATATTTATTTGTAAATATTAGTATAGTGGAAGATCAAGATTAGACGACGATGGCCTTGATGATTATGAAGATCGAAAATATGTAAATATTGGAGGCTAATGTAATAGTTGTATTTGCATCCCATGCATTTCCCTAGGATTGGGCCTAGGCCCTTGTTTAGCTCACACGGGCCGTTAGTTTTGGGGCGATTGATCATCCTTGTTTTGTTTACTGTTTATAATATATGAATGATATGTTATAAATAATGAGTATCTGCGTTATTATTATGATAATAACAAAGTTGCATGAATTCGGCAAATATACGATCAAACATGGCGAGCTTTTAAATAAAATTAATGATGAGACCTTTCAAAATTAAAAACCCTCATTTTGAATAAGATTCAAGATTAATATAAAGCCCGAAAAGAGGAATTATAAAGTTGTTTATAATTTCCATGTTTTCCATCGACAATGGGTGCATGATGAACGCTACCCGTGTTCGGGGCTCGGCTCATATTATTGGGGGGGCACTGGACACCGGAAAGCTGTGACATCCATTGACATGGTGATGTGAACTACGTGAAACTCCCATGATTTCGGCTTATATTATTGAGGGAACTTATGGCGACCGTCCATTAAGGTTCAACATCGATGGGTAAGGCTTGACACGTAAAGATGAACGACGCCATATTATTAGGTCCTAATCAAACGTGAGACAAAAGTTTACGTAGAGGGTTGCATGGTGATGCAATTGGAAACTAACTTTTAAGAATTATGATTGGCTGATATTAATTTGGGATCATAATTTGCTAAATGGACCTTACGTACCTACTGAGGAAAGGAGTTTCCCGTTTTCGATAGAGAGTAGTGAAAAATGTCAAAACAGTGGGAGAAAAAAATTATAAAGTAAAAGTCCATACTTTATATCTTACTAAATATTTTAAAATAGTCATTAACATTTATCTGTTTTACTTTTCAGTACAATTTTTGACAATGTCTTCGATTCGCAATCCGCTATCTACAATACTCGAAAAACACATATTAACCGGACCTAATTACCTCACATGGCTAAGAACCTGAAGATCGTCTTGAATTCGGAAAGGATAGCATATACACTGACTGAGTCGCCCCCTGTTGAGGCTCCGACTAGCTGCACTCCTAAGGAATTGCAGACTTACAAGGATTGGTGTGACCATGACTTGAAAGCCAAGTGTTATTGTAGAACCCGTAAATTAGACTTACGTATAAGCCATGCATAATATCTAGTACTTAAATTAAAATGATTTTTATTGCATGAATATTTAAATTCTTTTCTTTTAATTTAATTATTTTATGCAGTAGTTTAATTGTTACCTTTCAGTTAAATAAGTGTGGTCGGACTGGAGTTGGAGTATTGAGATAAAATTTAATATTAAGAAAACATTCCTAGGATTTGTTTAAGATAAATAATAAGTTAAATTTAATGTAAAAGAATGTTTAAAGAATTATTTAAGTAATTTAAAGATTTAGCCATGCATGCAAGATAATGTTATTCCATAATCAATTTATTAATTCACTAAAATATTTAATGGGTGGATAAAACTCTAAAGAATTAAAATACAAGATGTAAGAAATATTTTTCCCTCCATTTTATTTAATTTTCGGCCATGTCGTCTTCGTAGGATTTAAATTTGTCAACTCACAATTTTGAGTATCTTTCTTTATTCCCTTCTTGGCATAGATAATTCCCTCAACTTTAAATCTTCAATAAATATTAATTAAGCAATTTTCCTACCCATTTTAACTAGATAAAATCGGCCATCACCTTTGAAATATTTAAAAAGTTTGACAACCCCTTCACTTGATTCTTTCCTTATCCATTTTTGGGAGATAAATCCCTCACCTTTTAATTCCCCAATAATTATTAATTAAGCAATATTCCACCCCAATTTGATAGCAAATTTCGATCACCCCTTCTTTTTAAAAGATTTAATTTTTGATTACAACTCATTTCCTTGTTATCTTTCCTTAATCTTTTTCTAGGTAGATTTTTCCCTACTTTTAAATCACCAACAAATAATTAATTAAGCAATATTTCTCCCTTGTTCCTAAACACCATAATCGACCAAGTGCATCATAGAATTTTCCCTCAAAATCTTTTGATATCAAGCCATTTCCTTATCTCACAAACTAGAAGATAGAAAGATTATTTCATTCCTTTATCTTGCAAACTTTCCCCTCATCCCTAGCCATTCCCCCCCTCTCCATTATTTCAAAATTTAAGAGCAAATATTGAGAGAAAAATTGTGAGGTAGCTGAGGAAAAACAAGAGAGAAAAAGTAAGAAAGCGAAGCACTCCGTCTCCTCCGCTCCACGTCGTTGTTTTCTTTTGTTTTCCCCAAAACAAAATCCAAGGCATGTCTATATTTTCCTTTACTCTTCAATCAAGCCATATAGGTATTTTTAAACATCACATCTACACGATTTCATGCAAGAAAACCGAAATATGACAGCAAGTTTTTGTAAAATTCTGCACAGATTTTTAGCCTTCCTTGTGCACTTCACGTTTTCTGTTGTTTTGATGGTTCAGGTGGTTGGATCGATTCTAGGGGCTCGGGGCTGCATCTAGACATGTACTAGGACATGTTAGGGTCATGTAAGAACGTTGGTTCCAGCCCCTATACGCTGGAGATATAGTTTTGACAGCAACACCCCAAACATGTCACTTTGTGTCTCGAAATTGGCATGTGTATTGCCTAAGGTGGAGATTCCGATCTTGGCTGCCCTATGGGCTGTATCCATGGTTAGAACCTCTCCTTGGAATGTCTAAGATGTGACCAAGTTGACCTTTCAAGGCTTGGTCCATGGTTGCATCGGTTTTTAAACAAAACAAGAACATCCCCCTTCGATCTCCTCCTTTTTCTGCATGTGTAACTTCGGCTTCATGGTATTGGTGTGGATCTTGGTTGGCCTAGGGCCCTTAGCCACGGGTTCATACCATACCTCTTGATGTCTAGATAAAGCCATGGTCAATCAAATGGCCACTGGAAAGGTCCATGACAGCAAACAAAGCAATTCTTCCCACTGCGCGCAGGTTTGCCTCTCGGGTGGGAGTTTCGGGTGGTCCATGGTGTGGTTTGGATTGTGGCAGGCCTAGGACCCTTATCCATGATCCAAGTCAACCTTTAGGATGTTGGGAAGAGGTTCTGATCGGTGGTTCAAGCCCCAATGGCCATTAGCCTCGCAAACAACGCAAATAAATGCAAGCGCCGCTGCTGTATTTTGTGACAGCAAGTTGTGCTTCGGTTCAGAGGTGTGTTTCGAGTTCTTGGTTGGCTTTTAGCCTATGGCCTTGGACTGGACAGTACCCCATTGAATTATGAAGGTCATGTTTTTGGCCGTTTGTGATTTGGTCAAGTTTAGAGATCGTACGAGAATTTACGGTGCAATGTGCCAAAGTGACTCTTGAAAGAGCGTTTCATGTTTTTGGCCTCCATTCACCAAATTTCGAAGTACTGAGATGTTAGGAGCATTATTTCATCATTTTAAGTGTATTTTAATCATGACTAAACGATGGTTCGGTGTTGGTTCGGGTTGGCACGGAGTCATGATTAAATACCAAGTCATTGGGCGTAATTGTCTCGTTTTTTGGAGTCAATTACAAAGTTTGAGCAAGTAAATCATTTGCATATTTTTCATGTTAGATTTAAGTCGCAGCGAGCCTGGGAACGATCCAACCCATTCGGTAAAATTAATACAGGATATTTAATTATGTTATTTAATTATATTACGTGCAAAAATATAAAATATTCATTTTTGATATTTATGCGATATTGCTTGTGGCCACTTCATTATCATGGGATTATTACTTCACCCGGTGGTCACTTACCGGTTCAGTTCAGTTCATATTGGTACGGATATCCAGTCTAAGGGCTGTGATGATTTCTACCGCCCAGTATACTTTGGTTTAGTCTGATCAGGCGATCCAGTTCAGTTCAGTTCAGGGGCCACTTGCGTAGAACATATTCTCAACATAAAAATTATGACATGCTATTTTATGACAGGGCTCGATTGAGCAAACATTTCACTTATGATTTTCAGTTCAGTTATGCACGTATTATAATTACTCATGACATGATATTTTACGTTACGCCAGACTCATGATATTTTTACCATGCATGCAATTTTATTATTATTACTTGTTATTTATGATATATGCATGCTGAGTCTTTAGACTCACTAAACTTGATTGTTGTAGGTACTGATGAGGTCGGGATCGAGGGCGGGGACCAGTGAGCCATCTTGGGCCGGCAGTAGTAGAACCCGAGGACCTCATTTTCAGCATTTACCATTTTTATGCCCAAACATTTTATCTTTGTTGAATTATTTTAAATTGTTATTTTGCAAACAATAATTACTTCCGCTGTGCTATTTTGAACATTAAACTCTATTTATCAGTTTATTTCACGATTGAGGCATATTACTTATTTTAAAAGAAAATTTTAAATTTTTTCGCAAATTTTCAAGTACGAATTTCGGGCCTCTACAGCTGGTATCAGAGCCTATGATTTTGTAGAGGGTTGTACTACTACTGACCACGAGAAGCTCACGAAGTCACGTCTTTGGTCTGTAAGTTTTACATTTACGCATTTCGTTTACAGCATGAAATATTTTAACAGCATGTTCTCATGAAATATTTTATGTTCAGATTATTATTACGCAGTATTTATTTAAATTTAAAGAAATAATAGAGATTATGCATGTTAGTTACGTATGGGTTATGTTTGGAACAGTATGCCCCCTAGACGCATTCTTGAGCATACGATAGATGATGAGCCTCGCCAGGAGGACAGGGAGGATCAGAGACAGGAGAGGAACGGACCTCCACCCCCTCCACCTGACATGAATGCCCAGATGCTAGCTGGGATGACTCAGTTCTTCGCACAGTTTGCGGGGAACAATGCTGTGACAGCCAGGCCGACAGGGCCCGAGGCTACTTATGAGAGGTTCATGAAGATGCGGCCGAAGGAGTTTTCAGGGACGACAGATCCCATGATTGCCGAGGGCTGGATTAAGTCCCTCGAGGTTATCTTCGAGTTCATGGAGCTTGGAGATGCAGACAGAGTTTGTTGTGCCACCTATCTATTTGGAGGAGATGCATGCTTATGGTGGGAAGGAGCATCAGTAGCCCTGAACTTGGCTACACTGAGTTGGAAGCGCTTCACGGAGGTATTCTACTCCAAATATTTTAGTGATGAGGTGCGTTCCAGGTTGACCAGTGAGTTCATGACCCTGAGGCAGGGAGATCTGATTGTTACAGAGTTCGTCCGTAAGTTTGAGAGGGGTTGCCACTTTGTGCCCACGATCGTCAGTGATGCTGGAGCCAAACTGAGACATTTTATGGATGGTCTGCGGCCGATCTTGCGCCGCGATGTTAGGGTGGCTGGCCCTACTACTTATGATGTTGCCGTCTCCAGAGCTCTAGCTGCAGAGCAGGACCAGCATGACATTGAGAGGGATCGTCATGGTAAGCGACCGGTTCAAGTACCACACCGTCCTCCTCCTCCTCAGCAGCAGCATCAGAACAAGAGGCCTTTCCATTGCCCACCCAAGAACAGAGGACAGCGGCAGCAGCAGCAGGGACGTGCAGTCCCGAGGACCTTTGAGCACCCAGTCTGTCCCAAGTGCACACGCCGCCATCCTGGAGCATGTATGTATGGTTCCGGGAAGTGTTACAAGTGTGGTAGTCAGAACCACTTGCTACCGCAGTGCCCACAGGGAAGTCTGCCTACCCAAGGCAGAGTCTTTGCTCTCCATGCAGCAGAGACGAACCCAGACACCATGCTCATGACAGGTATCTTAAAGCTTTAAGTTATTATTTGAAATTCGATGTTTTGGGGATCTGGGTTAATATTTCGAACTTAGAATTGCGATAGGATTGCATGCTCTACTCAGTATTATTTTTGGGAATTAGGTTAGAAGAACTTTGACCTTCGCCTGTCTGTAAGTTAGTTCTAGTAATTATTGGGTTCAGCTTGCTGTTCCAACCTTTCAGGGAGAATTTTTATATCCGATTCCGCTACGAAAGCCTTGATAGATTCAGGGGCTACTCACTCGTTTATTTCGGAGGTCTTTGCTAACTTCCTCAAGGTCAAGACCGTTGGGTTAGATGTGGCGTATTCAGTAGTATTGCCTTTTGGAGAGGAGATGACAGCTACCAATGTGATCCGAGACATAGACCTCGAGCTTCATGACAATCTTGTTTATGCAGATCTTATCGTACTGCCGATACCAGAGTTTGACATCATTCTAGGGATGGACTGGCTATTGCGGAACAGAGTTTTGATTGACTTCCAGCGGAGATCTGTTCTAGTCCGACCGCCTGGGATGACGCAGTTCTTATTCGAGCCAGACAGGTACTTTCCTTTACCGCGCATTATACCTTGTGTTCAGGCTAGGAAGCTCATGCATAGAGAGTGTCGGGAGTTTTTAGCAACTTTTATATCTGTCCCCGAAGCACCCAGTCAGTCAGCTTCAGATGTTCCGATTGTTAGAGACTTCTTAGACGTTTTTCCTGAGGACGTCTCTAGTATGCCACCCAAGAGAGAGGTAGAGTTTTCCATTGAGCTTATGCCAGGTACGGTTTCGATCTCAAAAGCACCGTACCGACTAGCACCGACAGAGATGGCAAAGCTTAAGAAGCAGATTCAGGAATTTCTAGATAAGGAGTTTATTCGCCCGAGTTTTTCTCTATGGGGCGCGCCGGTCTTATTTGTGAAGAAGAAGGATGGCTCTATGAGGCTTTGCATTGATTACCGGGAGTTGAACCGGGTTACAGTGAAGAACAAGTACCCACTTCCGCGGATTGAGGATTTATTTGATCAGTTGCATGGAGCTTCGGTATTCTCCAAGATTGATCTCCTTTCTGGTTATCACCAGTTGAGGGTGAAAGATGCTGATGTTTCCAAGACTGCTTTTAGGACTCGTTATGGCCACTACGAGTTCCTTGTGATGCCGTTCGGTTTGACGAATGCGCTAGCGATCTTCATGGATCTCATGAATTGCGTATTTCAGCCGTATCTTGATCAGTTTGTGATAGTATTCATAGACGACATTCTCGTCTACTATAAGAATCAGGAGGATCAGAGCAGACATCTGACCACAGTGTTGCAGACCTTGCAGAAGCATAAGTTGTTCGCAAAGTTCAGTAAGTGCGAGTTCTGGTTAGAGAAAGTGGCATTCTTAGGCCACATTGTTTCTAGCAGCGGTATTGAGGTAGACCCAGCGAAAGTTGCTGCAGTCAGAGATTGGGTTGTGCCGCAGAATGCATCAGAGATCCGCAGTTTTCTTGGGCTAGCAGGATATTATCGGAAGTTCATTAAGAGATTCTCCTCTATTGCCGTTTCACTCACATCATTGACCAAGAAGAATGTTAAATTTGTGTGGAGCGAGGAGTGTCAGAAGAGTTTCGATACTTTGAAGCAAGCTCTTATCTCAGCACCAGTTTTGGCCATGCCGTTAGGGCCCGGCGATTTTGTTTTGTATACCGATGCTTCGAAGCTCGGTTTGGGCGCAGTATTGATGCAGCATGGGAAGGTGTAGCGTATGCTTCTCGTCAGCTGAAAATCCAAGAGAAGAATTACCCTACCCATGATCTAGAGTTGGCCGCCGTGGTATTTGCCTTGAAGATTTGGAGGCATTATTTGTATGGGGAGAAGTGCCAGATCTTTACCGACCACAAGAGCCTCAAGTACTTCTTTACGCAGAGAGAGCTGAATATGCGTCAGAGGCGTTGGTTGGAGTTAGTGAAGGATTTTGACTGTGACATTAGCTACCACCCAGGCAAAGCTAATGTAGTTGCGGATGCATTGAGCAGGAAGATCGCAGTGATGGCTCATTTGACGATTCAGATATCTCTTCAGTCTAAGATGCAGAGGTTTGATCTAGAGACTTATCCTCGAGGTAGAGTTCCCTGTCTATCTACCTTGACTATTCAGTCCTCTCTTCTAGATCGTATTCGCAGTGGTCAGCCAGCAGATGAGCAGTTGACAAAGTGGAAGCAGAGGGATGAGGCCAAGGGCAGTGTCTTGTATACAGTCAGCGAAGGTATTGTGAGATACCAAGACAGGATGTGGGTTCCCATCCGTGATAGGATGCGGACTGCTCAGAGTCGACAGAAGAGTTATGCGGATCAGAGGATGTCTTTGTGAAGATAACACCTATGAAAGGTGTCATGCGATTTGGGAAGAAAGGGATGCTCAGTCCGAGATTCATTGGACCATTTGAGATCCTCGACAGAGTTGAGACGCTAGCTTATCGTATTGCTCTTCCGCCGAATCTGGCCGGAGTACACAATATGTTCAACGTCTCTATGCTGAGGAAGTATATGGCGAATCCTTCGCATGTCTTGAATTTCGAGCCGTTGCAGCTTACTCCGAACCTGTCCTATGAAGAAAGACCAGTGTAGATCTTAGACAGACAGGAAAAGAAGCTTCGGAACAAGCTGGTTAAGCGAGTGAAAGTCAAATGGCTTAATCATTCAGAGGAGGATGCTACGCGGGAGTCTGAGCAAGAGATGAGGAGTCGTTATCCCGAGCTATTTGGTAAGTTTTAATTTCGAGGACGAAATTTCTTTTAAGGGGGGGAGAGTTGTAGAACCCGTAAATTAGACTACGTATAAGCCATGCATAATTTCTAGTATTTAAATTAAAATGATTTTTATTGAATGAATATTTAAATTATTTTCTTTAAATTTAATTATTTTATGCAATAGTTTAATTGTTATATTTCAGTTAAATAAGTGAGGCCGGACTGGAGTTGGAGTATTGAGATAAAATTTAATATTAAGAAAACATTCCTATGATTTATTTAAGATAAATAATAAGTTAAATTTAATGTAAAAGAATGTTTAAGGAATTATTTAAGTAATTTAAAGATTTAGCCATGCATGCAAGATAATGTTATTCCATAATCAATTTATTAATTCACTAAAATATTTAATGGGTGGATAAAACTCTAAAGAATTAAAATACAAGATGTAAGAAATATTTTCTCCTCCATTTTATTTAATTTTCCGCCATGTCATCTTTGTAGGATTTAAATTTGTCAACTCACAATTTTGGGTATCTTTCTTTATCCCTTCTTGGCATAGATAATTCCCTCAACTTTAAATCTTCAATAAATATTAATTAAGCAATTTTTCTACCCATTTTAACTAGATAAAATCGGCCATCACCTTTGAAATATTTAAAAAGTTTGACAACCCCTTCACTTGATTCTTTCCTTATCCATTTTTGGGAGATAAATCCCTCACCTTTTAATTCCCCAATAATTATTAATTAAGCAATATTCCACCCCAATTTGATAGCAAATTTCGATCACCCCTTCTTTTTAAAAGATTTAATTTTTTATTTACAACTCATTTCCTTGTTATCTTTCTTAATCTTTTTCTAGGTAGATTTTTCCCTACTTTTAAATCACCAACAAATAATTAATTAAGCAACATTTTTCCCTTGTTCCTAGACACCATAATCGACCAAGTGCATCATAGAATTTTCCCTCAAAATCTTTTGATATCAAACCATTTCCTTATCTCACAAACAAGAAGATAGAAAGATTATTTCATTCCTTTATCTTGCAAACTTTCCCCTCATCCCTAGCCATTCCCTCCCTCTCCATTATTTCGAAATTTCAGAGCAAATATTGAGAGAAAAATGGTGAGGTATCTGAGGAAAAACAAGAGAGAAAAAGTAAGAAAGCGAAGCACTCCATCTCCTCCGCGCCGCGTCGTTGTTTTCTCTTAGTTTCTCCAAAACAAAATCCAAGGCATGTCTATATTTTCCTTTAATCTTCAATCAAGCCATATAGGTATTTTTAAACATCACATGTACACGATTTCATGCAAGAAAACCGAAATATGACATCAAGTTTTTGTAAAATTCTGCACAGATTTTTAGCCATCCTTGTGCACTTCACGTTTTCTGCTGTTTTGATGGTTCAGGTGGTTGGCTCGAATCCAGGGGCTCGAGGCTGCATCTAGACATGTACTAGGACATGTTAGGGTCATGTAAGAACGTTGGTTCCAGCCCTTATACGCTGAGTTAGAGTTTTGACAGCAACACCCCAAACATGTCACTTTGTGTCTCGAAATTGGCATGTGTATTGCCTAAGGTAGAGATTCCGATATTGGCTGCCCTATGGGCTGTAGCCATGGTTAGAACCTCTCCTTGGCATATCTAAGACGTGACCAAGTCAACCTTTCAAGGCTTGGTCCAGGGTTGCATCGGTTTTTAAACAAAACAAGAACAGCCCCCTTCGAATATCTCCTCCTTTTTCTGCATGTGTAACTTTGGCTTCATGGTATTGGTGTGGATCTTGGTTGGCCTAGGGCCCTTAGCCACGGTTCATACCATACCTCTTGATATCTAGATCAAGACATGGTCAATCAAATGGCCACTATAAAGGTCCATGACAGCAAACAAAGCAATTCTTCCCACGCGCGCAGGTTTGCCTCTCGGGTGGGAGTTTCAGGTGGTCCATGGTGTGGTTTGGATTGTGGCTGGCCTAAGGCCCTTAGCCATGGTCCAAACCAACCCATAAGTTGTTGGAAAGAGGTTCTTGTCAGTGGTTCAAGCCCCAATGGCCATTAGCCTTGCAAACAACGCAAAGAAATGCAAGCGCCGCTGCTATATTTTGTGACAGCAAGTTGTGCTTTGGTTTAGAGGTGTGTTTCGAGTTCTTGTTTGGCTTTTAGCCTATGGCCTTGGACTGGACAGTACCCCATTGAGTTAGGAAGGTCATGTTTTTGGCCGTTTGTGATTTGGTTAGAGGTCGTACGAGAATTTACGGTGCAATGTGCCAAAGTGACTCTCAAAAGAGCGTTTCAAGCTTTTTGCCTCCATTCACCAAATTTCGAAGTACTGAAATGTTAGGAGCATTATTTCATCATTTTAAGTGTATTTTAATCATGACTAAACGATGGTTCGGGTTGGCACGGAGTCATGATTAAATACCAAGTCATTGGGCGTAATTGTCTCGTTTTTTGGGGTCAATTACAAAGTTTGAGCAAGTAAATCATTTGCATATTTTTCATGTTAGATTTAAGTCGCAGCGAGCCTGGGAACGATCTAACCCATTCGGTAAAATTAATACAGGCTATTTAATTATGTTATTTAATTATATTACGTGCAAAAATATAAAATATTCATTTTTGAGATTTATGCGATATTGCTTGTGGCCACTTCATTATCATGGAATTATTACTTCACCCGATGGTCACTTACCGGTTCAGTTCAGTTCATTTATTGGTACGGATATCCAGTCCAAGGGCTGTGATGATCTCTACCGCCCAGTATACTGTGGTTTAGTCTGATCAGACGATCCAGTTCAGTTCAGTTTAGGGGCCACTTGCGTAGAACATATTCTCAACATAAAAATTATGACATGCTATTTTATGACAGGGCTCGATTGAGAAAACATTTCACTTATGATTTTCAGTTCAGTTATGCACGTATTATAATTACTCATGACATGATATTTTACATTACTCCAGACTCATGATATTTTTACCATACATGCAATTTTATTATTATTACTTGTTATTTATGATATATGCATGCTGAGTCTTTAGACTCACTAGACTTGATTGTTGTAGGTACTGATGAGGTCGGGATCGAGGGCGGGGACCAGTTAGCCATCTTGGGTCGGCAGTAGTGGAACCCGAGGACCTCATTTTCAGCATTTTCCATTTTTATGCCCAAACATTTTATCTTTGTTGGATTATTTTAAATTGTTATTTTGCAAACAATAATTTGCGGAAAAATTTAAAATTTTCTTTTAAAATAAGTAATATGCCTCAATTGTGAAATAAACTGATAAATCGGAGTTGACCACTGACGTGTTGCTCTTGTCACTGCCGAGCTCATTTGATCCTTTTGTGGTGAACTTCAACATGAACAAGCTAGAGCCTACACTTGAGGAGTTGGTGAACATGCTTGTGACGTTTGATCCACTATCAAGATAGAGAAGTCGATTCTTTATGTGGGTTCTTCATCTGGTGCGAAGACTGGTCAACATGGGAAGGGAAAGAAGCGTTCTTTCCAACGTCCCAAGAAGAACGTGCCCTTGAAGAGGCGGACTCCGAATCCCACTGTGGCAGCCATACTAGTGAAGGCTGACAAGACTGCTGATATTTGTCATTACTGCAAGAAGCCTGGACATTGGAGGCGTAACTGCAGGGAATATCTTGCCCAGAAGAGTTCTGGAAACGGTATGTTCTATATTGAAGTAAACATTTCAATTAACTCTACTTCTTGGGTATTGGATACCGGCTGTGGCTCACATCTCTGTAATGATTTGCAGGTGATGGGAAGAAGTAGGAGGCATAGGGAAGGTGAGACCTTCTTGAGGATGGGCAATGGAGCAAAAGTTGCTGCCAAGGCCGTAGGAGATATTTACTTGCTTTTGAACATTGATTTTAAGTTAATTTTAAGAGATGTTTGGTTTGTACTAGATTTGGTGAAAAACATTATTTCATTTCTATGCTTGATAAAGATGGATTTTCTTGTTTATTTAGCAAAGGTGTTTGCAACATTTACAAGAATGAATGTTTAATTGCTACTGGAGAACTTTAAAACGATCTCTACACCTTAAAATTGAAAGATATTCCACTAAAAAATGTCCAAGATATAACAACAACAAACAAGCGAAAACAAGATACTCTAAATTCGGCACAATTGTGGCATGCTCGATTAGGACATATTTCCCTAAGTAGGATGAACAAGCTAGTGGGAGTGGGCATGTTTGATATGTCTGATATTAATGCTCTCACGACTTGTAAATCATGTCTAAAAGGAAAGATGACAAAAATTCCATTTAAGGGCTATGTGGAGCGAGCCAAAGGGTTATTGGATTTGATCCATACCGATGTGTGCGGTCCGCTTAGCATCACCACTAAGCATGGACATGCCTACTTCGTCACCTTTATCGATGACTTTCCGAGGTATGTGTATGTGTATTTGATGAAATACAAGTCTGAAGCCTTTGAAAGGTTCAAAGAATTCAGAAGTAAAGTAGAAAAACAGTTGGGACGAAGCGTCAAGACACTTCGATCGGATCGAGGTGGTGAGAACTTGAGTGCCGAGTTCCAAGAGTATCTTAAGGAGAATGGGATTCTCTCGCAGTGGACTCTGCCTGCTACACCACAGTTGAATGGTGTTTCGGAGCGTCGTAACCGGACTTTGATGGATATGGTTTGGTCTATGATGGGGTTCACGGAGTTGCCGCAATTCTTTTGGGGATATGCGCTTGAGACATCGGCACTGTTGTTGAACAATGTACATTCAAAGGCAGTTGATAAGACACCATATGAGATATGGATGTGTAAGCCTCCCAAATATTCTTATCCTAGAATATGGGGGTGCCCTGCTTATATGAAGCAGGTAGTGGGAGATAAATTGGATATTCGATCCATTTTATGTTACTTTGTGGGATATCCAAGGAATTTAGTTGGATATTGTTTCTATCATCCCCAAGAAACAAAAGTGTTTGTTTCTATCATCCCCAAGAAACAAAAGTGTGTGTTTCTGAAAAGGAATTTCTATTGGATAGAAAAGGGGAGATGATAGAACTCGAAGAGGTTCGAGAGACACCCACAATTGAAGAACCCACACCCGAAGAGCCAAGAGAGGAGATACAAGCTCCTAGAAGATCCGAGAGAGTCTCGAGACCACCTATGAGGTATGGTCTGGTTCTTGAAGAGGGCCATGATGAGCCTAACCATGGATGTGATCCAAGGACCTTCAAGGAAGCGTTATCTGATGCCGATTCATCCAAGTAGCTTGAAGCAATGGAATCTAAGATGAATTCCATGCATTCGAATCAAGTGTGGAATCTCGTGGATCCACTTGAGGGAATTGTTCCCATAGGGTGTAAATGGATTTACAAGAGGAAACTTGGGGCGGATGGGAAGGTATTGACCTTCAAGGCGCAATTGGTAGCAAAAAGATATACTCAAAGACAAGGAGTTGACTTTGAGGAAACATTTTCTCAGTTGCAATGTTCAAGTCCATAAGGATATTGCTAGCCATAGCTGCATAGTATGACTATGAGATATGGCAGATGGATGTCAAGACAACCTTTCTTAATGGGGATAATAAGGAAGAGATTTACATGTCTCAACCTGAAGGATTTACATCTGTCGGAAGTGAACATATGGTATGCAAACTACAAAGATCTATTTATGGTCTAAAGCAGACATCTAGGAGTTGGAACCTTAGATTCGATAGTGCAATCAAAGAGTTTGGTTTTCCTAAGAATCCTGAGGAACCCTGCGTGTATAAGAAGGTCAGTGGGAGTGCTGTGACATTCTTGGTGCTTTATGTTGATGACATTCTACTCATTGGGAATGATGTAAGAATGTTGCAATCAACTAAAATATGGTTGGCGAGTAAGTTCTCGATGCAGGACTTGGGTGAAGCATCTTTTGTATTGGGAATACAGATCTATAGAGATAGATCAAGAAGATTGCTTGGTCTCACCCAGTCCACATACATTGATACCATCGTGAAACGGTTCTCGATGTATGAGTCCAAGAGAGGACATCTATCAATGTGTCATGGCGTGTCTCTATCCAAGTCTATGTTTGCCAAGACTGATCCAGAGATAGCGGCGAATATGCATCTAAAATTGGTTGCATCATGTATGGGATGATATCTACACGTCCTGACGTGGTTTTTGCACTAAGTGTAGTGAGTAGATATCAATCGAACCCTAGTCTTCCACATTGGAAAGCTGTGAAAGACATCCTCAAATATTTGAGAAGGACCAATAAATTGTTCTTGGTCTATGGGGGTGGGGAACTGAAATTGGAAGGCTATACCGACTCTAGCTTCCAAAGCGATATCGATGACTCTAAGTCAACCTCTGGGTTCATATTCATGCTCAATGGTGCTGCTGTCTCTTGGAAGAGTTCCAAGCAAGACAGTACAGCGGATTCCACCACTGACGCAGAATACATTGCTGCATCAGCTGCAGCAAAGGAGGTTGTTTGGATAAGGAATTTCGTCCAAGAGTTGGGCGTCATTCTTAATGGAGTTGCTCCTGTCCCGATGTTTTGTGACAACACGGGTACCATTGCTCAAGCAAAGGAGACAATGTCTCATCAGAAGTCCAAACATATATTGAGAAAGTACCACATCCTACGAGAGATTGTGAAAAGAGGAGAAGTGTCGATTGACAAAGTCGGCTCCACAGATAATGTCGCTGATCCACTAACTAAGCCTTTACCTGGACCATTATTTGAGAAGCATCGCAAATCGATGGGTTTAAAGCATATGGGTAGTTGGCTCTAGTGCAAGTGGGAGATTGTTAGAGTAGGTGCCCGTCGAGCCAAGTGTTGGCCGAGTATTCATAATGAAACTCTATGTATAAACAATCTTTATTTTAATAATATTTGAAATTATTGTTTTGGCACATCTTTATCTGTATACCCATGCTAGTTGCATAGATAAAGTTCTTGAATATGCAAATAGTAGAAAGAATATGATATGCTCATATGATGAGTATCATAAAACTCATATTTGTAATACTGTATATTCTAAACAGTTCCTAGTCGATTCAGCCGCCGGTAAGAAGGATATAGGCCGCTCGAGTTTGAGACTAGTATCTGCGATGTGAGTACCATGTTTCATTGGTAGGGGACATTGTGATGTCCGAACATGCAGATAGGTGCACCTTGTAGAGTACACTGAACAACCCTTCATAAAGGACTTTCCAAGTGGTTCTCACTTATCGAGTGGAAACGTCCTAGTTTATGGTTGTACACCATTAGTCCTTATGACCCGGGACAACATTGAGACTCTATATGCTAGCATTGCACTTTGACTTGTTTACTGACTCTCATGGGGTCATCAGGTAGCAAGGTTGGGTGTTTTTCGAAACATATAGGAGTCGATGGATTGTAGTCGGGGAGTCAACGCTTACCTTCGGGTATGGATATCCTATGCGATCACATGTATATGTAGTATGAAATCTCTGATCAGAGTATGGTGGTAATTATGAAAGAAGTTTCATAGATTACACCATCGATGCAACTACGACATGATACATAGTATCAATTCATTGACAACTCTCGATTTACCAATGGTTGTCGAATTGGTCGGGATATATGAGATGAAGGGACCGTACTGTACGCTAACTATAATAGAATGATTCTTGCAGGCACTATCATTTGATACCTAGGGAATCATGTAAGCTATGCTGCTAGGCGTTTAACATGATTGGTTGGGTACTATAAGACTTCAGTTCTGATGTTCTTATTATCAAGGAGTTAATAATTAAGAATGGAGCAATTGGGGTATGCTCATATAAGGACATGTTTAGTCCCGAATCACATGGAGATGTGAACCCACGGCTAGTTGTATCAATGAACCATTGAGGGCCACGCAAGTACTAGCTTTCTAGATCCCGTGGAGAAGTAAAATAGTTTAATGTGTTGAACGGCTTATAAAGGAATTTATAAGCGCAAATAAAAATAGAAGTATGACTTCTATAAGGAGAATGTAACTTTTAATTTGAGGAAGTGTTCCTAAATTAAAAGTTGGCCAAACAAATAATGTATTTGAAAATTGTGATTTTCATAAACATTATTTTGGACTAAATTAAATTAATTCAAGTGTTGAATTAATTAAACACTAGTGGGCCTAGTAGATTCCAAATAATTAAATTAATTCAAGTATTTAATTAATTAAATAACATTGGGTCTTGTAGAGCCCAATTAAAAATAATTATTAAACTAGTGGGCTTGAGTAAAATCAAGTAAAATTTAAATGGCCTCAAATGTGTTTGAGACTATTTAAATAAAAGTCCATGGGCCTTGTAATAGTTACAAGCCCAAGTCAAAATGCATGCTTGAGAGGTGAAGAGTTAGAGGGAACTTTTTCAATAATCTATGCATGGCATGCACATGCTTGCTTTTTGCTTTTTCATACACCAAGAAAATTTCCTCTTTCTCTCCTCCCCAGCCCTTTTGGCCAAAACTTCACTTCAATTTCTCTCAAAATATTTTCTTCTTCAATTGTTGAGGAAAGAAGATACTTCTCAAAGTAAAATCCTTTTATTTTTCTAGTGCAAAATAAGAGAGGTTCTAGCTTGCAAGTGGTGGGCTTAATTTTGAAGAAAGGAGTCCAAGAGCAAGGAGAGCTTGTAGATTTGTCATCCTTTCAAGAGCCAAGTTGTTTACAACTTGGTTGGAGCCATAACATCAATCCTTGTGATTGATAGGTAAAATTTCTAAACACCCTATGTATGACATCTTGGTGTTTTTCGTATTTGCTAACATTATAGGATTAGGGTGATCGGTTTTTGCCCTTGAAAAACAAATTTTGAAACTTCCGTTGCGCATTCGGGCATCTTAATCGATCCCCTTTCACTCAGCACCTAGACGCTGGTTCAGGGGTCTTCGAGCTTCAAGTTTTGGTGTTATTGCTTCATTAGGGTATTAATACGTCGTTATGTCCAAGCTTAGTGAGGGTTAGAATATACGTTACGAAGTTTGAATAGGGAACATTGAACTATGGTTTAAGCGAGGCCCGAGTATTCCATTTCTTGGGAAATGTTCATACTCAATGTCAAGATTGTTTCGGGGTTCGAGGTCATGGTTTAGTATGTTGATTAAACGTTGTCAAGTCCCAAGTGGTCTAGAAAGTCATAAGTTATTTAATTACTTCGGTGGTGAGTTTGATTGGTACGGCTAAGTTATGGAATTTTAAGTTGCTGGAATAATGTATAAGTATGTATGTGCAGCAGTAGCCCAGGCGAGATCCAACAAAGCCCTCAACGCTGTGTATGTATGTTCGACGTGCAAAGAAGAAATTGTTTTATGTTTTTGAGGTATGCGATTTGTCTTGTGACCAATTATGAACGGGTTTGGAAGCCGGAGATTGTGTCCGAGGACCTCTCCACCCCGGTAAAGCATGACCGAGGATCTTATGTATGTGGCATTGGACATCCCTTTCAGCCCAGTACTATTGTTTAGTCTGATCAGGCGCATTATGTTATGGGTTGCTTGCTTTGAAACATATCTCTACACAAAATGATGATGATTATGTATGTTTAAGTATGTATGTTGCAAGTACGATTATGAAAAGTGTATGAATTGATGGCACGTCTATATTTATGTACATATGCTCAGAGTTTAAGTATGTATTGGGCTACTTTAAAATGCATGTGGATTTATTATGTATTACTTGCTATTCTCAGTTTATACAAGTTGAGTCTTTAGACTCACTAGACTTGATCGATGTAGGTGAGGACCAGTATGAGGAGACGACAGGCGGGGATCAGTGAGTTGGCTCGGACTGTGCGGAAGCCTAACCGGAGGACCGCTTTAGTTTCAAGAGTTTTATGCATGATAAAATTGTTTACTCTGATTTTTAATGAAATTACTTTATGTTGTTTTAATCAAGAACTCGTTGCAAGTTCATTTACATTTCAAATACTAATTCAAGCCTTTTATTTTTATGGCATTTTGAAGGAGAATTACTTATTTAATGAAATTTTTATTCTCCAAAAATTTTAAGTATGTTTAAAAGTACGGTACATTACAGTTGGTATCAGAGCGGTGTTCTTGTAAAGGGTTATGCCTACTGCCGGTTGCGAGAAGCTCACGAAGTCATGTCTCAAATCTGTAAGTTTTAAAGTTTTAAATTCCTTCATGTAGTAAGCATCAAAGTAAAGATTTTAGCATGTATATGTTTAAATTCGATTTACGTGCATCTTATGATATGGATATTATGTTATTGCATGTTGGTTTACGTGTTGGATAAATTTTGGAACAACATGCCTCCTAGACGTATGATTGCATGTGGAGCGGGTGAAGAGGATAGAGAGGCTCGGGATGGAGAGAGTGCCACTCCTCTTCTCCGACCACCAGATATACAGGCACAGATGCTTGCAGAGACGACTCAGTTATTCGCACAGTTTGCAAGGATAAATGCTGGAGTAGATACGCGGGCGAGGCACAGGCTAGAGGCAGTGTATGAGAGGTTCAAGAGGATGACTCAAAGGAGTTCTCGGGGACTACCGACCCGATGATAGCTGAGGGATGGATTAAGTCCATTGAGGTGATATTCACATTTATGGAACTGCAAGATGCAGAAAGAGTCAGGTGCGCCACTTTTCTATAGATAGGAGACGTTAGATTGTCGTGGGAGAGCGCGTCTTTGGCAGTGAATTTGCAGACCCTTATTTGGGAAGGTTTCAAGGAGGTTTTTTACTCCAAGTACTTTACCGAGGAGATTCGCTCTCGGTTGACTATCGTAGAGTTTGTAAGGAAGTTTGAGAAGCGGTGTCACTTCGAGCCATTAATTACGAACGATGCCAAGGAAAAGTTGAGACACTTACTTGACGATTTGCGGCCGATCTTGCGCCGTGATGTTTGAGTGGCTGGTCCTACTACTTATGATGTTGCCGTGACGAGAGCCTTGGAGGCAGAGTAGGACCAGAAAGACATTGAGAATGACAGGCAGGTCAAGAGGTCCTATCAGGCGCCCCAGCAGCACCATTCCCAGCAGCAGCAGTTTAAGAGGCCTTTACAGGGACAGCAGGGAAAGAGGCCGTTTCAAGGACCGTAGAAAGGCAAAGGTCCTATGCCGCAAAAGAAGGCTCCTCAGAAGCCTGGTGAGTACCCACCATTCTCGAAATGCAACCGTCAACATATGGGGCAGTGTTTATAGGGTTCGGGCAAATGCTTCAAGTGTGGAGCCAGTGATCTCTTGCTGAAGGACTGCCCGTAGTGGAGGCAGCCAACCTAGGGGAGAATGCTCGCCATGCATGCCGAGGAGGCGAACCTAGACACGGCTCTACTGACTAGTAACCTTTTTAATTCAGCACAATATTTATTTTTGGTCATGAATTCTTCGAATTTTACTTGGGGATATGAGTATGTTGTTTTCGTATTTTGGAGACCTTGGATGGAGTTTTCCAACTACGCATGAGGCTAAGATTAGTATTTTGGGGTATAAGTTTATGTGTTGTGCTAACGTTCTTCAGGAAATATCTTCATAAAGAGAGCAGGCGCGAAGGCCTTGTTAGATTCCAAGGCCACACACTATTTTATATCAGAGACATTCGCTAATTATTTGGGCGTCAAGTCAATTGGACTCGATGTGACCTACTCTGTGACAGTCCCATCAGGGGAGGAGTTTTAAGCTACTAGCGTGGTTAGAGATATCGATCTTGAACTACAAGACCACCTGGTTTACACCGATCTGATTGTGTTGCCAATGTCAGAGTTTGATGTTATCTTGGGGATGGACTGGCTGATGAAGAACATATTTCTAATTGACTTTCATAAAAGGTCAGTGTTGGTAAGACTGTTGGGTATGGAGAAATTTCTTTTTGAGCCAGACAGGTGGAGAAGTTTCTCCTCGCATGACCTCTTGCATGGAGGCACAAAGAATTATTAATTAGGGGTGTCAAGCATTATTAACCAGTATTATTTCAACACCTGACGCACCCAACCATCGATATCTGATGTACCCATTGTCAGAGATTTTCTTGATGTTTTCCCAGACGACGCAGAGGCCTTCCACCAGAGAGAGAGGTGGAGTTCGCCATTGACCTTGTGCCAGGCACTGTGCCAATCTCTAAGGCACCGTACACTTTGGCTCCAGAAGAGATGTTAGAGCTCAAGCAACAAATTCAGGAGCTCCTAGATAAAGAATTCATCTGCCCTAGTTTCTCGCCATGGAGCGCACCAGTGCTCTTCGTAAAGAAGAAAGATGGAAGCATGAGGTTGTATATCGATTACCTTTGAACAAGGTAACGATCAAGAACAAATACCCATTACCAAGAATCGAGGACTTATTCGATCAGTTGCAAGGAGCTACAATGTTCTCTAAGATAGATCTATATTTTGGGTATCATCAACTGAAGATAAATGATTCATATGTTCATAAGACAGCTTTTAGAACTAGATATGGACATTACGAGTTCTTAGTGATGCCATTTGAACTGAACGAATGCTCCAGCGATTTTTATGGATCCAATGAATCGAGTATTTCAGCCCTACCTAGATCAATTCGTCATAGTATTCATTGACGACATTCTCATATACTCGAAGAGCCATGAGGACCACAGTCAGTATTTGGGTACACTTTTGCAAGTCTTGCAGAGTCGCAAGTTGTTTGCAAAATTCAGTAAGTTTGAATTCTGGTTGGAGAAAGTAGCATTTTTGGGACATATTATATCTAGTAGTGGCATTGAGGTGGATCTAGCTAAAGTGGCTGCAGTAAAAGAATGGGTTGAGCCGAATAATGCGCCAGAGATCATAGTTTCCTAGGCTTGGCAGGCTACTACATTAAATTTATTCAGGGGGTGTTGCTCGATTACAGTGCCTCTCACTTCATTGACTAAGAAGAATGAAAAATTTGTATGGAGTGAAGAATGTCAGAAGAGCTTCGACACTTTGAAATAAGCTCTTATCACATCGTCAGTTTTAGCCATGGCATCAGGGAAAGGCAATTTTGTGTTATACATAGATACTTCTAAGCTCGGTTTAGGCGCAGTATTGATGCAGTATAGTCGGGTTATAGAATATGCCTCCAGACAGTTGAAAGTGCATCAGAATAATTACCAAACTCATGACCTCGAGTTAGCTGCCGTTGTGTTTGCATTTAAGATATGGAGACACAATTTTTAAGAAATGCCAGATATTCACTGATCAGAAAAAGCTGAACATGAGACAAAGACGATGGTTGGAGTTAGTAAAAGACTACGATTGTGAAATTAGCTATCATCCGGGGAAAGCTAATGTTGTGGCAGATGCTTTGAGCAAGGAAAGTAGCATTCGTAGTACAGCTGTCAGCGCAGAGATCTCTTCAGACAGAGATTCAGAGGTTTGGCCTAGAAATTTACCCTAAGGGCAGAGAACCCAAGTTGTCTAATCTGACAATCCAGTCTTCTTTACTAGACCGAATTAGTAGAGGTCAGCCTTCGGATGAACAGTTACAAAAATGGAGACTGAAGGATGAAGCCAACGGCAGTGTACTATACATAGTGTCAGATGGTATCGTGAGGTACAGAGGAATGATGTAGGTGCTTATTGTTGATTCGATCAGAGAGGATATTTTGACAGAGACACATACATCTCCGTATTCTATCTATCCAGGGGGTACCAAGATGTACAAGGACTTACAGATTCTGTACTGATGGCCAGGGATGAAGCGGGACATTCACCGATTTGTATCTGAATGTCTCACTCGTCATCAAGTGAAAGTAGAGCATCAAAGGCCAGAAGGGATGCTTAAGCCACTCCCTATTCCAGAGTGGAAATGGGATAATGTCAACATGGATTTTGTTGTTAGATTGCCAAGGTCAGTCAGAGGATCTAATGCCACTTGGATTATAGTGAATCGACTTACTAAATCGGCACACTTCTTACCGGTGAAGACGACTTTCTCCATGACTCAGTATGCAGAGCTCTATATCGGGAGATAATCCGATTGCACGGGAGCCCAGTTTCTATTGTATCTGAAAGGGACCCGAGATTCACATCGTCCTTTTGGAAGAGTTTACATTCAGCTATGGGGACGAAGTTGCTATTCAGTACGACATTCCACCTTCAGACAGATGGCCAGTTTGAGCGAGTGATTCAGATTTTGGAATATTTGTTGCGCGCATGTGTGATCAATTTCCATGTGAATTGGGAATCAAAGCTACTTCTAGTGGAGTTCACCTACAACAACAGTTTCCAATCTTCTATAGGTATGGTTCCCTATGAAGCACTGTATGGAAGGAAGTGCAGATCGCCGATTCATTGGGATGAAGTCGGTGAGAGATCAAAACTTGGCCCAGAGATTGTTCAGCAGACTGCAGATGTGGTGGTCAAGATCAGAGACGGGATGAAGACCGCCCAGAGTCGCCAAAAGAATTATGCTGACAAGAGAAGAAGGGATCTCGAATTTTACGTAGGAGATCACATATTTGTGAAAATAACACATATGAAGGGGTTTATGAGGTTTGGAAAGAGAGGCAAGCTGAGTACAAGATTCATTGGGCCATTCGAAATTCTTGACAGAGTTAAGACACTTGCTTATCGTGTAGCTCTACCGCCGAATCTGGACAGAGTACACAATGTGTTCCACGTTTCGATGCTTAGGAAGTATATTGTAAATCATTCGCATGTTTTGAGTTATTAGCCATTTCGCTTGCTCCGGATCTATCATATGAAGAAAGTCCGGTTCGAATTCTAGACAGATAGGAGCAAAGACTTCGGAACAAACCGACCCAGTTGGTCAAAGTCCAGTGGCTGAATCAATCAGTGGAGGAGGCCACTTGGGAGGCTGAAGCAGATATGTGAAGCCGCTATATAGAGTTGTTTGGTAAGATTTAATTTCGTGGACGAAATTAATTTAAGTAGGGAAAAATTGTAGAGCCCAAAATCAGTACACGTAAACCCATGCATTTATTAAATTGTTAAATTACTTAATTAATTTTTTTAAAATGATTTTTTAACGATGCATGATTTATGATTTGAATTATTTTAAATTACTGTAAGTTTATTTTATGCACGTTAAAAAGTTTTCTTGAGTTTTATGTTTCAGGCAAATATTCGATACGCGATCAGAAAAGAGACCGGTGACGATTTAGGCGATTTATGATTAATATGGTATTTTATTTCAGGTCAAGAAAATTATTATTTTTATTGATTTAAGAAATTTTGATCATTTTATAACCTAATTTAATTTATTAGGTGATTTTTAAGATTTCAAGTTTTTCAAATACTAATTAGATTATTGGGAGATATTAATCTTGAAAATTTGGTACTTAATTATTTTTAATAAATCTTTGAGTGAGATTAAATAATTAGATTAGTAATGTTTTATTTCTAATTATTTATCTAAGCAACCCCTAATTAATTCCCTACACACAAACACACACGTTACTCACACACTCATTGTAAGGCCCGAGAATTTGATTACCAGTAATCGGAAATGATTTGGGGTATATTTACCGTAATCTGAGATTAATCTGGGATGATTTCTTGATTAATTGAAGTGATTATAGACGGAACGGAGTGGACTGGGAAAGACGAGAATAGACGCGAAAAACATGTGCGAGGGTGTGCCTTCGCGCACATGCGCGGCGTGTAAGCGCGAACATGCGCGGAATGTCCAGAACCTTGGGCGCATATGCGCCAAGATGGCCGCGCATATGCGCGAGTATCAAAACGCCGAGACAGTAGGTCTCGCGCATATGCGCGACTTGGGTGCGCGCATATGCGCGAGCAGTCCAGAAGCCAATGTTTTGGAACAAAAGCTTTGGCGCATATGCGTCGGATTGAGGCGCGCATATCCGCCAGTAGTGGCGAAGCCTATGCGAGTAACTGCAGAGAGTCTCGCGCATATGCGCGGAGGTGAGTCGCGCATATGCACGAGGTGATGTGCGGGATATATGCGGAGACAGTAGGTCTCGCGCATATGCGCGATGTCAGTGCGCGCATATGCGCGAGTAGTCCAGGAGCCGGACAGTGCTTCTGGCGCATATGCGCGGACCTTGGGCGCGCATATGCGCGCGACATGCAACACGAAAGTAAGCCACCTGCCCCTTGAACATGCACTAGATATATATATATATATATATATATATATATATATCATGAATTGTTTAGAATTCAAAAGAAAACGAGAAAAGGGTCGAAGCTTTGGAGAGAAAAATCCTTACGCCTTTTGTGAAAGATCCGCCCGTCTGAATTGTAATCCGACTACAGTACTGTGTTCCTATCAACGCAGGCTACAACTGGACGTAAGTTTTGTTACGTTTAGATACGATTTGAAATTATGATATTGCCAGAATTGAATGGAATTCATATATGATGTTCTTGACATATTAGACATCATAGAATCGAAGTCAGATTAAGAAACAGACTGATTATGTAATTGTTATGATTTTTGGAATTGATTAACTGAGATTCGATATCAGATTGGTGTTGTTATTGAAATTATGAATTGCACCGATATTGATTATGAGTTCTGGTATTATATCTGTGGTGTTGGAATTGACGGGGTTATCGAGACTGTATTGTTATGCCGTCGAAACATCAGTTGATTGATATTGATCAGATTCGGTATTGATTGAGATGGTATTGTGATATCATATGTCGATGGGCATTGATCAGATTATGTTTTGATTTGAGTATTAATCAGAACAGGTTTTGAACTGAGTTATATACTGATATTGTATCTATTCGATTGTCATTATAAGATTTGGGTATGGACAGAGTTGACTTCAATACTTCGTCTTCGTCGAACCGAAAAGATAAAGGTATAAATTAATGTTGAGTTGGGATTGCACAACTCGAGTGAGGTTTGGCTCGAGTTTCCCTAAATCACATACTTTACCTTATTGTATTGATTTGATTGATATACTTGTTCTCTTGATTGATAGATAGCAGGTATTAGATGAGTATCTTGGGACAGAAGTGCCTGATAGTGGTGGGATCGCCACAGGCACATTGCACGATGTCACAAGATAGTGTATTGGCGATAGTGCCAAAGTCTGTCACCGGATGATTGGGTATCGATGTGGATAGAAATGTGGCTTCTTCTATTACTGGTGATCGGTACTGTATCGATGTGGATAGAATGTAACTCTTCTATTACTGATGATCGATATTATATCGATGTGGATAGAATTGGAGTTTCTTCTATTACTGGTGATCGATACTATATCGATGTGGATAGAATCAGAGCTTCTTCTATTACTGGTGATCGATACCCTTTCGACGTGGATAGAACTGGAGTCTTTTCTATTACTGTTGGTCGATATGGGAATGCTAACTTCTGGAAACCGGGATCCCTATACTAGGATTAGTCTTAAATGTGACGTCATGAGTCTAATTGATAGTGTATATTTAGTTATGTTGATTATGTCCCTGAATATGGTACATGATGAGTTATGTTCCTGATGATGGTACATGTTTGGAATAGGATTTATTCTTGATATGGATTTATATTCTGATTTGAATACATGTTAGACATATCTGTTATATGCTTTTATATTGTTTTTATAATTGCATGTATACATGATTTATACTGAGAATGTAATTCTCACCGGAGTTATCCGGCTGTTGTCTTGTTTGTATGTGTGCATGGCAACAGGTGAGATAGGATCAGGGTCTAGAAGAGAACGAGGCTGGACTAGATAGCGTGGAGATCCGGGCTTCGAAGACACTTAGGTTTCAGCACTGATATATAGTTGAACCTAGTTGAATTCTTGTAGATAATACAAGATTTATATGTTTATGTTTAATATGTAATTTGAATTGAATTACATTACGTTTCCGCTGTGTATTTTAAAAAAAAAAAAGTTTAGACCATGTTTATTATAATTGTTTGATTTATTCCTAAAGACGATTAAGGAATGAATTAGCGTCCGGGTCCCCACACTCACACACTCTCGGCTGCACACAATTACACACACATATTGTGTTTTCACATTTTTGGAGGTAGAAAAGTTTTCGAGCAAGAATCGTGTAGCAAGTGTCTCCTGGTCATCTCCCGTAATCCACCGTGTCGGTATTCGTTATCTTTGTGCTTTCTAACGCAAAGGCATGTATATTCTTTTATTTTCTGCGTCGATCTTGTCGTAGTAAGTATTTTGATGCTTATTGTGTGTAAAAATCCGGTTATGTTATGTAATGTTTGAGCAAAAATGGTCGAAACGATTTTTAACAAGTTTTTAGATCTCAAAAACCGAATCTGTTGTCATTTCCATTCCTGCAAATTTTCGGTCATTTTTCTTGTAAAGCCGATTACTCGTACTAATGATTAATGATGCGTTTATGTCATTTTTTATGTAGTTATTTGACTCATTATGTTTCAATTGTGGATTGAGGTATCGATAGTGAGATTGAATATTATTTATATATTGTCCATGGTGGATTGGGAAGGAATATATGTCTAGATAGTGATAGTAAGATGTGTATGTAAAATAGTGTAATGAAAGTTGGCATGGAGCTGTAAGAAATGATATGAAAATATGATAGTTCTTACGTGTTTTAGCATAATGATTTGAATATTAATCCAAATTGTGTGAGGCCACAAACATTAGGAAGCTAAGATATAATGTTACAACTTTCATGTTTTGAGTTTTGTCCAAATCATTGTGGAAGACAAGCCAAAAGCGCCCCAAAATGTGTCATGTGAATCGTTATTCTTACAATGACACATTTTGGTAGATTGAGCATAAATTTTTACTCAAACCTTCAAATGACATGACATTAATTGGAGAAGCAAGCCAAGACATAGGGATAAAACTTTTAAGTTTACCACTTCTTCGGATTATGAAGGGAAGAGCCGTTTTTGGAGCGATCTTTGATGGAACTGTGCGCAGAGGCAGAATGTGTGGCGCCCGAGCGGTAAGATCTTACCGCCCAAGCATCAGTGCACCAAAAGTTCAGTATTTGTGCAGAAAGTTCCGCGCTCGAGCGGTTATATGTTACCGCCCGAGCGCCGCGTTATATGCGAAAAGATAAGTTTCAAAATCTTTAAGCTTCTTTACCACTGCTTAAACCTCAACTCAGCAAAACACCCGAAAGAAACCAAGAATCCTTAATATTATGTATTTCAAATGCTTCCCATTGATTATTGTTATATGTACATTGTTAGTATGTTTATTGATGAAAACATAGCATCATATTCCATTGTTATGTATTAAATATGAAAGACATTCATGAATATCCAAGATGTGTGCTATGTCATGAACATGAACAAGAAAGAAAAGGAAAATGACTGAATTTTTATATGATGTATGAGCTTGTTCACATCATGGGTGGTTTTTGACCAATATATGTTCATGGGGCGTGGGGTTGTCAAAGGTGCTCCCTGACGTACAACACAGTAGAAGGTGAAGGAATTGCATCACGACCTATAGATGATTTTGCTCAACTACTCCAACAACAAGCGAAAGTTCACGGGGAGAAGATACAACAATTACTTGAAATGAAACGAATGACACATGAGCAGGCGCAAGCACAAGCCACGCTACAAAGAAAAGAGCATGTTCAAACAGATGTGTATGATCACTTTCGACGTCGGAATCCTCCTGAATTAATGGGAAGCACCGATCGCAATAGCAAAAGAATGGATTAAGTCATTCGAGTCCATATTCTCCTACCTCCATATGGAAGATGCTGAACAAAGTAACTTGTGCCATCTTTTTGTTAATGAAACATGCAAGAATATGGTGGGAGAGTGCAAAAGTGGCATTACCTGCGAGACCATTGACATGGGATACATTAAGTACACGTTTTACAACAAATATTTTAGCAAAGATGTACGAGCCAAGAAAGCCAGCGATTTCCTCAATCTGAAGCAAAGAACCATGTCAATGACTAAATATATACAAGAATTCGAGGCTGGAGTTCAATATGTACCTTATATTGCACAGGATGACACAATTAAGGGCAAACACTTCATGCGGGGACTTCTCTCTGAAATTAAAAAAGATGTACGAATGTCGAAAGTTGTTACATACGGGGAGATAGTGGAAAAGAGCACTTATGGCAGAACAGGATGAACAAAACATTGACAGAGACAGACAACAGTGAAGGCAGAAGTATTTTCAAAAGAGCCAAAGAACAGGACAAGGCAAAAAGACTAATAGCAAAGCTACTCGACCAGAGGAACCCCGTGGCAAGGGTCCCCCTCCACGTAAGCATATGACTGAACACCTTGTCCTAAATTTGGAAAAACCCATGGCGGGGAATGTATGCAATGTACCAATGTTTATTATCGTTGCAAAAAGCCAGGGCATCTCGCCAGAAATTGTCCAGGGAGTTTTGAGAAAGTACAGGGTTGCCTCTGCTCGATGACCAAAGAGGAAGTGGATGCGGATACATCAATGATCACATGTATGTTCTTGATTTCTGGTATCACTGTGATTGTTTTACTAGATCCAGGAGCCACACATTACATTATTTCGGAGTCGTTTGTATGGAGACTGGGCATTATAGCAAGTACAATAGAGACACAAATCTCCATAGCTTTACCTTCCGGGCAAGAATTACAAACAGATCAGATTGTGTTAGGATGTCCAATATATGTCCAAGGCCGGGAGATGCATGCCGACTTAATAGTGCTGAAAATGACAAATTTTGATGTGATACTGGGAATGGATTGGCTCTCGAAGTATAGAGTTACGATTGATTGACTGTGGCATGAAAATGATCTAGTTTGCGCCAATAGGAGCTGAACCATTCACAGTAACAAGTGCAGGTATATCCTTACCTCTTACGATAATCTCTTGTATGAAGGCATGTAAAATACTACAGAAGGGGTGTCAAGGATATTTAGCATATGTTTTAACCATTAGCCCATCTGTTCGTGAGTTAAAAGATACAGATGTTATTTATTAATTTCCAGAAGTATATCCCGATGATATGACAGGCTTACCCCCAGATATAACAGGCTTCCCTCCAACGGTAATATTAAATAAATTTGAACCTTTCTATCCGTTGCATGCCACTTCAACATTCTTCTGACAGTTGTACACTGCAGCTTTTTTGTAATGCGGCGATCTCACTACTTGTTGCAGTCAACTTTTGTCGGTTGAATGTCTTAACTGATGACATGTATAGTTGAGGAATCAGCTGATATAATGTAGTTGAGAAGCTCACAACTGTTTGTTCTAACTTATTAGTTCCAACTGATCAGTCAGTTGTCTGCATAGATCAGTTGTTGGTTCAGTTGCCTTCGAAAGCCTGCGTGTTTTTCTTCAGTTAATGGAAACATGTTTTAGATCAGTTATCATTCTTTTTAGATCAATTAGACGATAAGTTTGTCAAACATCCGAAATTCAGTTATCAAAAATTTCCCCCTTTTAGGTGTTTGACAAGACTTAGAAATTAAGAACTGATACTGATCAATGTAACTCATTGTAGATAAAATAACTCTTTCAATGTACAGATTCGTACAAAGAATAAAAGAATGAAGAATGAAATAATCTTCAAATAAACTGAATAAAATAATCTTCAATTTCTTCTTGATAGTCTTCGAAGATTTCTCTGGTTGATCCTTTCATTGTTCTTGTTCTTCCCCCTTTTTGTCAAAATCATCAACCTTTTTCGATAAGATTCGCACATCTGAGGAGAGATTAGACACCGAATTCAATAATATATCTTGTAGTAAATCCATTCTTTTGGACATAGTGCTTTCCAGAAAGTCAAGGCGTCTTGTAACCAATGCTTGAGTCTGGAAATGAGCTTCAGCTGACACTCTATCTTTTCGAAGTTCGTCCATTTGAAGAAATAATGAAGTGACATCCTTTTGAATTTGCTGCAATTTTACCATGGTATTTTCCTTTATAGAATCAAATCTCATAGTGTGCAAAAATTGAGTTGATCTGATATCTGAAATGGAAGACACTATACCGATGAGGTTGGTCTGAATCGCCTGAATTTCTTCAAACAAAGATTCAGTTGCTATTGAGATGCCAGGAGACATGGCTCCAGAGGTTTCTGGTTCCTGCTCTCTGTTCTCTTGATCGAAGATTACCAGGGCCCCGTCAGTTGTTTCAATTGAAGGATTGACCATTTTAGAAATATCTTTTGGTAAAGTTGCCTGTTGAGGCTGTGGAGAAGAAGAAGTCGGATCAGCAGCAGAGTCCGAAGATGCTTCAGGTGGAAGATCAGTTGAAATAGCAGATGTTTCTTGAACAGGTTGCTCAGCCGATGCTTCAGTTGTCTGAACAATGGAAGGCTGTTCAGCTGGCAATTCTTCAAATATAATCTGTTCAGTCATAGCGGATGACTGAATTGCTTCTTCAGTTCTCAAAACTGCATGTTCAGTTGTGGAAGTCAACTGAACTGGCTCTTCAGTTGGTTGATATTGGGCTTGAAAAACTGGTTCTTCAGTATCGAACAATTCTACAACTGCTTCGGTAGAAGTTAGTTGAATATCAGAGGCAATTGATTTGATGACTTCATCAATATTTGCCATTGACAATTCAGTGTTTGTCTAGAGTTCAGATCCAGTAGTTGAGGACTGAGGAACATCAGTTGACTGGTGTGCATCCTTTGAAGAAGGATCAGTTACCTGTTCAGCAGAGTCAGTAACTGGGTCCTTGGATGGATTTTCTGGTTGAGCTGATTGATCAGCTAGCTCATTTGATGAAAGTTCATGGGAATCTTCTGGAATGAATAGTTCCTGATCCAGTTCCCAATTCTTGATCACCATCTGCAGAGATAACAGATCCATGTCCAGTTGGTCATGAACTGGTTTGTCATTAAGAGAAGTTGGGCTGGTGGGATCATAATTCTGGCGTAGCTGACCAATCATCTGTTTTAGCTTCTTTGCTCATACATGATCAAAGAAATATTTCTTTTTTTCCGGTGCTTGAACCATTGTAGGGGCTTTGACCAGTTTTAGAACAATTGTTTCCAAGGAAATGAATTTCTTTAAAACTGATTTCTTCTGCAACTGCCTGGCAAACACAACAGTTCTAAATTTCACCCATTCATCATAGGTTTTGAGTTTACCTTTAGAGAATTCATTGACCTCCTTCTAGATTAGTTTGAACGGTGTTGGTTGGTCTAGGCTCCTCAATCATCTTTTCTTTGCCATTTAAATCAGTCAGAACATGAGAGATGCTCAGTCCTGACCTAGTTGAATCAACTTGTTCTTGAATCACTAGCCCTTTATGTAGAACCCGTAAGTCAGTAGACGTATAAGCCATGCATAATTCTAGATTTTTTTAAATTTAATTGACTTCATTGCATAATTATTTTAAATGCATTTATTTGAAGTTAATTATTCATTATTTCAGTTCAGTAGTTTGATTTTTAGCATTTCAGTTATTTCAGTGAGGCCGGACTGGAGTTGGAGTTTTGAGATAGAATTTAAGATTTGAGAAATATTTCCAGAAGTTAATTTACCTAGCAAGTAAGTTCATTTAAGTTAAAAAGAAGTTTAAGGAATTATTTAAGTTAGTTGAGGATTTTAATTTAATTATTGGAGGTGATTAAGAAATGAGCTCATTTAAGTTACTTAATTAAGGGGTTAGTTCACTAAATTAATTAAAGGATTAGTAAGGCTTTTAAGGGTTATTAAATTACTAGATAATCAATTTTCCCCCTACCATTTATCATGCATTTTCGGCCACACCCCTAGAAGAACAAACTAGGACTTGCCAACTCACCTTTGACCCATTCTTGGTTGATTAGCATGCTAATTCTTTTAGCTATTTTTCCACCTTAATTAATTAATACTAGACCACTATCCTAACCCTTGTTTGGCATGATAAAATCGGCCACTATAGTCTAGAACCACCCAAGAGATCATTTGATAGCAATTCAAAATTCAAAATTCAAATGCATGAAGACTTGGTCTTGATATGATCCTATTTTTGTGCACCCTTCTCCTCACCTTCATAACCATCACTCCCCCTCCACCTCCACAGAAAATAAGACCCCTTTTCAGTAGAAAAAACGTGAATAACAGCTAGGGAGAAAGGGAGAAAATCGAGAGCCAAGAAAGGTAGAGAAGCAAGCCACTCCGTCTCCTCCGCGCCGTCTCGTCTCTTCTTTTCGTTTTCTTTCGAAACGAAACCAGGCATGTCTAGATTTCTTTCAAACCTCAATCAAGTCATATTATCATTTATTTTTCAGTACATGATCATGTTTTAGCAAGCAAAAACCGAGATACATGTCAAAATATTTTGGAACACAGATGCAGAATTTTCGACTTCCCTTGACAAGCTTCACGTTCTTCTAAGTTTTGATGGTTTCAGGTATTGGATCGACTCCAGGCTCCCAAGGCGACTTATATACATGTATTAGGATGCATTAGGACCATGTTGGTCCATTCAAACCAGCCCCATGCTTGCTGGAAATTCAGAATGACAGCAAGTTCCCATAGGTGCAGAAATGTTGTTCGAAAAATTCAGTTTGTTGTCATGGAGGAAGGATCTGATCTTGGCTGCCCCAAGGGCCTATAGCCATGGTTGGATCACTTCCCTAGCATGTCTAAGATGTGACTAAGTTGCCCTTTTGGTGGCTTGGTCCATGGTTCATCGGTTTTTAATCAAAACGTCACAACAGCCCCTTTCCCCATTCGGCCCCTTCCATTTTTCAGCATATGGTTTCGTTTCTTTAGTTGCTTGGTATGGATCTTGGTTGGCCTATGGCCCTTAGCCACGGTTCATATCATGCTCCTAGATGTCTAGATCGTGCCATGGTCAATCAAATGGCCATTGGAATGACACGAGACATCGATCATAGCATAAACACTACACACGCATGCACGTTGCTCTCGGTTGGACCCTTCGGTTGAGTTTTGGTGTGATGCGGATTGTGGCTGGCCTAGGGCCCTTAGCCATGGTTCAAATCATTCCTTGGGATGTTGGTAAAAGTCTCTGGTCGGTGGTTCACTCCCCTAATGGCCGATAGTCTCGAAACCAACGCAAGTCTTGTAGTTGCGCAGCTGCTGGAAATTACAGCAAGTTGCTGTGTCGTTTAGAAGGCTCGTTTGAGTTCTTGGTTGGCTTTTAGCCCATGTCCTTGGACTGGACAGTGCCTCATTGAGTTGGGAAGGTCATGTTTTTGACTGTTCATCATTCGGATCATTTTCGAGGTCGTACGAGAATTTACGGTGCAATGTGCCAAATTGACTCTCGAAAGAGCGTTTCGTGTTTTGCCTCCATTTCACCTAGATTTCGACCCTATCATTTTAGGAGCATTATTTTATGATTTTTCAGCGTATTTTAATCATGACTATACGTCGGTTCAGTGTCGGTTCAAGTTGGCTCGTAGTCATGATTAAATGCGAAGTCATTAGGCGTCATAGTCGCATCTTTTGAACGTAAATTGCATAGTTGGTCAAGTTTAAGCTATTGCATATTTTTCATGGCACAGTTAGGTTGCAGCGAGCCTGAGGACGATCCAATCCAATCCAGTTGGTAAAATTACGGGACATTTTCATTATGCCAGTTAATTATTTTACGTGCATTAAATAGAAAATGATTATTTTTGAGATTTATGCGATATGGCTTGTGGTTCATTCACTATGTGGGAGTGTTATTTTATACGGTCGCCAGTGACCGATCAGTTCAGTATGGTACCACCCGGTCGCCAGTGACCGGCCAGCTCAGTTCAGTTTCAGCCTCCCCGGTAGCCAGTTACCGATCAGTTCAGCTTAGTGCAGTGGCCACAGGCGTAAAACATAATCTCAACAGAAAATTTTATCAGTTATTTCAGTACAGGCTCCAAGGAGCAAATATTTTTACAGTGATTTCCAGTTCAGTTATGCACGTATTATAATTGCTCAGTACAGATTATTTTCAGTATGCCTCAGGACAGGATATTTTATCACATGCATATTTTAAATTCAGATTTTTACTCGTTACCTGCGATTTATGCATGCTGAGTCTTTAGGCTCACTAGACTTGATTGTTGTAGGTACTGATGAGGCCAGGGCCGAGGGCGGGGACCAGTGAGCCAGCTTGAGTCGGCAGTAGTGGCACCCGAGGACCTCAGAGCAGCAGTTGTTATTTTCTTCGCAAACAATTTTTATCAGTTGTTGGATATTTTTAAATCGTTGTTGTTGGCAAAACTTTGATTTCCTTCCGCTGCAATATTTTGAAATATTGAACTTGATTCACCAGTGATTTTATGAATGAGGCCATTTAAGTTCTTTTAAAAAAAATAAAAAATTTTAATTTTCCGCAAATTTTCAAGAAAGGAGTTTTAGGTCCTTCACACTTTAGGTCTTGCAGCTGGCAGAAAGGTTGGGTCGGAGATAGTGATGATTGGAGCCTTAACTCCAACAGATTTCTTCTTATCACCAGATTCGATGATAGTCTTCTTGAGAACAATAGCTATAGGTAACTGATCATCAGTTGACGTTCCAACTGGTATCGCTCTTAGTGGAGTAGCGTTGATCGGCTGTTTAGCTCCAGATTGAATAAGCCTCTCAGATGGGATGGTGCCCACAGCCATCACTAGTTTTGTTTTCTGAGTCCCGGGCTTTTTGGATATCTTTGGAGACGGGGTCTTCTCAGAGTCAGTCTCACTGACGATCAGTTTTCGTTTAAGCGCCTTTTTTGAATTTCCATTATGGATTTCTTAACTAATTTGAGAGCCCCCTGCATCACAATCTCTTTTTTCACTTTGACTAATTTTTTGAGAGATGTCTAGCTTGAGCTTCGGTAGCTGAACAATACTAGCATTGAAAATCTTGAATTTGGATGATGTCTTAGATGAGTCACCCACTAAGCCCTTGACTTTCAGCAGATAGATGAGTTGTATAGAAAATCCTTTGGACTACTTAGAGGTCTGAAACATTTTCTTCAGTAGGGTGAAGATTATCCATTTCCAGTTCATCCTTTTATCATTCATGATTGCAGTCATGACTTGGAATTTCTCCAAGGTAAGTGCAGCAAAGGATCCTGCCTTTGCTAAAAGCCCTTTGGCCACAATATCATCCAACAGTTGGATTTCCGGCTTCAGTTCCTTCTTTGGTTTGAAAACTTTGATTTTCCGACCTTCAGCCAACAGTAGAGTTTGCATCTCCTCAACATCAGAAGATTTGATCTCAGAGAAGTTTTCTAGCCCATCAGTTGGTAGTTGAAAGAGGTTGGTGAAGGAATCTTCATCTATCATCAGCAGCTGATTGCTGACAGTAGTGGTGATATTTCCGTCAGCAGAAATGATTCCTTGGCAAAAAGATCTTGAATCTCCTTAGAGTAGATTTCTTGGGAAGAAAGTCCCAGAAATGGCTTCAATCCAGCAGCTTCAATCTTGATAAACACATTCTTGATTGCCTCATCCTGAACAGATAGGTATGAATCGAAGTCAATAGCCGTAGTGTTCAGCAGGTGTGCGGGAACTTGGTTTGCAATTGAAAAGTTGATTTTCTGCGTGAAAGACAGCTTAGAATGTTGATTTGCTCCATAGTTTGAAATTGCGCGTAAAGAAAGAAGAACTGAAATGGGGTGGGGATAAGTAATTTTGTATGTTACTGTTCAAATTTTTGGACACATGTCAGTCCATGAAAAGTTAAGTAACATCGTGTGTACGTGTGATTAAAGCGTGTGAAGAATTTAATTGCACTACGTGGGGCCACGATTTAAAACACTATTCATTGAAAGACATATATTAAATGTATAATTGACAGTAACATCACTTATTATGGAATATTTATCGATTTGTCAGTTAACTTATTGGAGAAGATCAATTAGGTCAGCAATTGAGTGACCAGTTATGAGCTGAATCATTTTAGTTAAAAACCAACTGACTATTGTCTTTTGAGTTAACCATTTATAGTGGATATTCCTCCTCAATAAATGCATATAAATAAAATAAGGGTAATAGAAACTTAGTTTGGATCAGTTAAGTCCATTTTTGTAACTGATGACTCTTCGTCTTCCTCCTGTCTCTTTAAGGGCTGTATATAAATAAAACCATTGTTATTTGATAATAACATCTAAACATTGATGGATTGTTCAAGCAGTTAAAACATCCCTAATCATGAATTGACACCTCGTCGTTTGGATAAACTGAAGAAGGCTCTTGAAATGTTCGTCTTTTCAAAAGTTATGTCCACTTGGACCAAGGTTCATGACCTCCAATAAATTCATAGTGATGAGTTTCCTGCTACTGCTAAGCAGAGATTAACTGCAAGGAAGTATAAGAGACGTGCTGAATTCGATCATATTTCCGAGCTTGTTAAAGAAGATGTGCTAATTCATCTGATGCTCATGAAGGAATGGAATGTGCTTGAAAGTATTTCTTCTTTAGAAGCCTTCAGGAGAATCAACAATCATGATTTGACTAACTGGTTGACTCTTTGGCAAGCTGCCGCTGGAACAGAGATGAATCGTGTAACTTGGTTTAGATTTTATCAATAAAATTTCTGTTTCGATTTATTGTTCTTTCCTTATCTGCAAATGAATTGATATCAGTTTACAAATAATTAACTGACAATAACTAACTGAAAAGTTATTGTTTAAATAAAAATGACAATTGATAATGACTAACTAAACAATTATATAAAAGAAAATGACAACTGACATATCATCATCAAAGATTAAGATAAATCAATTAAACCAAGACTACTGCAAAAATGAGAAAACTTAGTCTCTGATAATGGTTTGGTGAAGATGTCAGCTGCTTGTTGTTCAGTTGAAATGTATTCCAGCCTTATTACTTTCTTCAGATCATGATCTCTGTTGAAGTGATGCCTGACATCAATGTGCTTAGTCTTGGAGTGAAGAACTGGGTTGTATGTAATTGCAATCGTGCTTGTATTATCACAAAATATTGGTGATTCTTTTACAATGACTCCATAGTCCTTCAGTTGTTGCTGAATCCAGATCAGTTGTGCACAGCAGCTTCCAGCAGCAAGATATTCTGCTTCAGTTGTGGAAGTTGCTATGGATGTTTGCTTCTTGCTGAACTATGAGATCAGTCTGTCTCCTAGAAACTGACATGATCCACTGGTGCTTTTAAGATCTAGCTTACATCCTGCATAATCTGCATCTAAATATCTAACTAAATTTAAAGAAGAGTCCTTAGAATACCATAAACCCACATTTTGTGTGCCTTTAAGATATTTTAAAATGCGTTTGGCAGCTGAAAAATGCGATTGATTAGGATCTGCCTGAAATCTAGCACACAAGCAAACAACAAATACAATATCAGGACGACTAGCAGTTAGGTACAATAATGAACCTATTTAACCTCTGTATAATGTCGTCTCAATTGATATCCCCCCTTGATCATTGTCTAGTTTGATTGATGAACTCATGGGAGTACTTGCAGCTGAACATGTTTCCATGCCAAATTTCTTAAGCAATTCCTTTGTATATTTGGTCCGACTAATAAAGATATCAATCTCTAGTTGCTTCACTTGCAGACCGAGGAAAAATGTCAGTTCACCCATCATACTCATCTCAAATTTTTCCTGCATTAACTTGGGCAAATTTCTCACATAATTTGGGGCTAGTTGACCCAAAAATAATATCATCAACATATATTTGCACAAGTAAAATGTGATTATTTTTAGTGAATTTGAACAGAGTCTTATCAACTGATCCAACAGTAAAATCATGATCAGTTAGGAATTTTGAAAGAGTTTCATACCAAACTCTTGGAGCTTATTTAAGACCATATAAGATTTTGTTCAAATGATAGACATGATCAGGAAGAGAGTGATTAACAAAACTTGGTGGTTGCTCAACATATACTTCTTCCTACAACTGACCATTCAAAAATGCACTCTTCACGTCCATCTGCTAGACTTTAAAGTTCTTGAAAGATGCATAGGCAAGGAACATTCTGATTGCCTCCAGTCTTGCAACTGGTGCATAAGTTTCATCGTAATTTATTCCTTCTTCTTTCCTATACCCTCTTGCTACAAGTCTTGATTTGTTGGGCACAACTGAACCATTTTTGGAAACTTAATTTCGATCGTTTGACAAACTAAGCGATTAATTAATTGGACTAACTGATCAAGTAAATTGTAGTAACTGAACTATACAAATCAATTGACAGTTTCCCAACTGAAGATTAAGGCGCAGTTTATCGAAGGCAATTGAAACCAGCTGAACTGAACTATCGAAGACAACTGACTGATCAGTGGGAAACTGATCAGTTGACATATTCAGTTGTGAGCTTATCCTCTGATCATTCAGCTGTACACGTCGTCAGTTGAAAAAGACATTCAACCGACAACATTACAAAGCAGACTGCAACTCGAAGTGGAACGTCGCATTTCAGAGCTTACAATGTGCGAATGTCAGAAGAATATCGACGTGGCAATCAACGGATATATTGATTCAAATTACATTTAAAGTTACCGTTGAAGAGAAGACTATAAATAAGTGAGAAGAGCCGTTGAGCAAGCAACCAATCGATCTATCGATTCTCAAGCTTGTTGTTACCCTGCTGAATTCGTAGCTCTTACTCAAAGATCAAAAGCTCATACTTATCTGATTTATTTGTAGCATTTGAGGCTACTTTTTGAGCTTACAAGCACAAATCGTTTTATTGTATTTCATCTTATCTAGATCAGTTGTACTTAGTTCAGTCAAAGTATTATGAGATATTCAGTTAACTAAGAGTTTTAGTTTTGGCAGTGTTAAGTGCAAACTGAAGTGGGTATGTAAAATCTTTGTATCGATCAAAGTCTTTTAGTGTATATCCTATCCTTGTGATAGAAGAGGTGTCGTAGGAGTTATTTTATTCTCCGAACATCTATAAATCTTCATGTTATTACTTCAGTTATTTATTCTATCTTTCAGTCAGGTTATTTCCGCAACTGTTATCAGTTAAACTGTTTGTCATTGACTGACAAGATTCCTAGTTTTAGTTTGTCACAGAACTGACACTTCATTCGAAAAGATTCAAAAATCGTGAGTGTTTATTCAACCCCCCTTCTAAACACATTTCAACCTATCAACCGATCCTAACAAGTGATATCAGAGCAGTTGAATCTTGTCTCAGAATACTCTTATTCACAAAACTGATCAACATGTCTTCATTCAATAAAATATCGATGTTTTACAGAGAAGATTTTGACGACTGTAAAATCAGAATGCAGGCTCATTTAGCTGCACAAGATGACGACATGTGGTATGTCATTACTGATGGTCCTATGAAGACTCTAAAAGCAGATACAGCAGTTGCCATTAATGGTGGGGCACCTCATCGCATAGAAAAGCCCAGAGATGAATGGACAACAGAGGATAAAAGGAAAGCCAACCTAGACAATGTGGCTAAGGATATCTTATATAAAACGCTGGATAAAGTCACTTTCGGTAAAATCAAGATGTGAAAAACTGGCAAAGAAATATTGGAGAAACTGATCCAGCTGTGTGAAGGCAACGAGCAAACAAAAGAGAACAAGCTATCAATTACTGTTCAGAAGTTTGATAACATCAAGATGAAAGCTGGAGAATCCTTGCACGAATATGATGAGAAGATCAGTGGTATTATCAATGAGCTGAATGCACTTGGAAAAGTGTATTCGAACAAAGAAGTGGCACTGAAGGTGGTCAGAGGTCTTCCCAAAGAATGGAATGTCAAGACCATGGCAATGAGAGAATCTAAGGACCTGAATAAGGTCAAACTTCATGACTTGTTTGCTGATCTAAAGGCTTACGAGTTTGAACTACAAACCAGAGAAAGAGAACCTTCTACACCTGCTTCCACAACTGCTTTAACAGCTGTCAGACTGGAACCAACTGGTTCAGTTGACAAATCTGCTGATCAACAAAGAAATGATGCAATGTCATTATTTGTGAAGAAATTTGGAAGGTTTATGAGAAGGAATCACGGAAACTTCCAGAAGCAGTATCAGAAAAATCAGTCCAAAGGAGAATCCTATGCTTGCTACAACTGTGGCAAATCTGGTCATTTCATAGCAGACTGACCTAAGCCAAAGAAAGACAGTCGAGTATAAACTGAAAAGGGAAAGAAGCCCTATGAGAACAAAAGAAGGACCAAGGATGACAAGAAATCTTTTAAAAAGAAACATGAAGTTATTTTGGCTGAAGAGAGCAAATCTAAGTGGGCTGAAACTGACAGTGCTGAGTCAGGATCAGAAAGCCCAATCAGCTCAAGTGAAGATGAAGAGGAAGTCAAGTTCTTAATGGCAGATGATACTGAACTGGAGTCAACAAGTGAACATGTATTTGACTTCAGCTCTTCTAATTTCACTCGTGAGGAACTCATTGCCACATTGCATGACATGGTAGATGAGTATCACAAACTTGCTCAATCACTTCAGAAGGTTAGAACTGAGCAAACTGATCCCAATGACAACAAAACAGAAACTGATAAGTCAGTTGAACTGTTGAGTCTAAAAAGGGAGATTGCTCAACAAAAATCTGAAATGATTGAAAATCAAGCTTTGATATGTCAGTTAAAAATAGAAATCTCAAAACATACTTAACTGATTCAAGTTTGGAACAAGTCTTCAGTTGCACTGACTGAAATGCAGAATTCAAAAAAATCAGTTGATGATAAAATTGGTTTAGGCTTTAACAATCATGTTGAAAATTCTGTAAGTGATACTCAACCAAGGTTGAATGAAAGCAAAGAAAAGTACATTACCTTTGTAAAATCCACCATCGTAAATGAATTCTCATAACCTAGTAAACCAACTGTTCAATTGACTGAAAGTAAGAACAAAGGCACACGGTATGGAATTGGATATAGCTCTGAGATTTCAACTGAAACAAGAAACTGGTCACCTAAACGATTCAGTCACAAAAATCAGTATTCAAGGAATGGATATTACAATTACTACAACTGTAAGCCAGTTCAGAAACGATATCAAAAGATTAGTCAGTTGAAAAAGGATACAAATCATACTGTTTCATCCTCACATCACACACATATTGCAAAGAATTCGAGAAAACCATTTGGAACACAGTGACTAGGAAGTCAGTTAGACTGATTCAAGTCTGGGTTCCTAAAGGACTAATCAGTTTAAGACCCAAATGAATATGGGTACCAAAATTATATATACTGTGTGACTGTAGGTAACAGGTACAATCAAAGAAACAACATGGTATCTAGACAGTGGCTGTTCGCGACATATGACCGGAGATGCAAATTTACTATATCAACTGATCAAATATACTGGACCAAACATCAGTTTTGGAGACAACTCCAAAGGTAAAACTGTGGGTAAGGGTAAGCTTATCCATTGTAACTTTACAATTAAAGATGTTTTGCTAGTTGAGAATTTGAAGTATAACTTGATAAGCATCAGTCAGTTATGCGACAAAAATTTCTCAGTTCAGTTTGACAGACACACTTGTTCAGTTAGAGACTCAACTGATGATGTCCTTCTAATTGGAAATCGTTGTGGAAATACTTACAAAGTCAGTTGGACTGAACAACCTTATGCACCAGTTTGTTTTATTGCTTCCAAATCTTCTAAAAACTTCTTGTGGCATAAGAGGTTGAACCACTTAAACTTTAAATCTATTGCATACATGAGTAACCATGATCTTGTAACTTGTTTGCCCAAAATAGATTTTTCAAAAGATAAATTTTGTTCAACATGTCAGTTTGGTAAACAAGTAAGATCTTCATTCAAAAATAGAGGTGGTAAATCATCTTTCCGATGCTTAGAACTGTTACATATGGATCTTTTTTGTCCAATACCAGTCATGAGTTTAGGGGGAATGAAATACACCTTAGTAGTTGTGGATGACTTTTCAAAGATTTACTTGGGTTATTTTTCTAAAAAAAAAAGATCAAACAGCTGCACAACAGATTAAGCTCTTCAAAAGACTTTTAAATGAAAAATCAGTTGGGATTGATCGAATAAGATCTGACAGAGGGACTGAATTCATCAATCAAAATCTTTCAACTTTTTTAGAAACCACTGGAATCAAGCATGAGCTCTCAGCAGCTAGAACACCTCAGCAAAATGGTGTAGCTGAGAGAAGAAATCAGACCCTTAAAGAAGCTGCAAGAACAATACTTGCTGATTCTGGTATTTCTCAAAAGTTTTGGGATGAAGTACTAAACACTGCATGTTATACTCAGAACAGATTAATGATTAATAAGAATCATGAGAAAACACCATATGAGATCTGGCGTGGTAGAAAAAGTGTGGTTTCTTATTTCAAGATATTTGGATGCATATGTTTTATTCTTGATAATGGTAAAAATCATTTAAAAGCCTTTGATGCTAAATCTGCAGAGGCAATATTTCTTGGATATTCTTCAGTTAGCAAAGCATATAGAGTTTTTAAAATAAATTCTTTAAATGTTGAAGAATCCATTCATGTTGTTTTTGATGAAACTGTACTAACTGATAAGCCAACTGATCCAGTCGAGCTAGTTGATCGATTTACAGAGATCAGTTTGGAGGATGAAAGTTAAAAAAAAAATCATATCAATAGAAATATCCTTCAAACACCTGAATGAAAAATACTAGATCTATCAGATGAACATGAACTTGCTCCTGATAATCAGTTGGTGGAGCAAACAAATGATATTCTGTTACCAACTGATACAGCTCCAACTGAAACTTAAAATATTCAGTTGCCAACAGAAGCAGTTGCTGATATGGAAACAACTAATGCTGAACTCAGATGGAAGAAATCACATCCACCAGAATTGGTGATAGGTAATCCATCTTACCCGGTGAGAACAAGAAATCAAATGCTTAATTTGTTTATTCATTCTGTTTTTTTTCTCACAACAGGAACCAAATAAAACTGATGAAGCTCTTGCTGATCCTAACTGGATAAATGCAATGCAAGAGGAGCTAAATTAGTTTACCCATAACAATGTCTGCAACTTAGTTTCAAGACCAGTTTGCAAAACTATTATAGGTACAAAATGGGTATTCAGAAATAAACTGAACGAAGATGGTTCAGTTGCACACAATAAAGCAAGACTTGTTGCACAAGGATATAGGCAGGAAGAAGGAATTGACTATGATGAGACGTATGCACCAATTGCAAGACTAGTAGCAATCAGAATGTTCTTTGCCTATGCATCATTCAAGAACTTCAAAGCATATCAAATGGATATAAAAAGTGTATTTCTGAATGGTCAGTTGCAAGAAAAAGTTTATGTTGATCAACTTCCAGGTTTTATCAATCACAATTTTCCTGATCATTTCTATCATTTGAACAAAGCTTTAAAAGGTCTTAAACAAGCTCCAAGAGCTTGGTATGAGACACATCAAAATTCTTAACTGATCATTATTTTACTGTTGGATCAGTTGACAAGATTTTGTTCAAATTTTCAAAGTATGACCATATTTTACTTGTGCAAATATATGTTGTTGATATTATATTTGGTTTAACTAACCCCAAATTATGTGAGAAGTTTTCCAAGTTAATGCAGGACAAATGAGTATGATGGGTGAACTGACATTCTTTCTCGGTCTGCAAGTGAAGCAACTGGACACTGGTATTTTTATCAGTCAGACCAAATACATGAAGAATTACTCAAGAAATTTGGCATGGAAACATGTTCAGCTACAAGCACTCCCATGAGTTCATCAGTCAAACTGGACAATTATCAAGGGGGAATATCAGTTGAGACGACACTCTACAGAGGTTTAATAGGTTTATTATTGTACCTAACTGCTAGTCGTCCCGATATTGTATTTGTTGTTTGCATGTGTGCTAGATTTCAAGCAAATCCTAAGCAATCTCATTTTTCAGTTGCCAAAAGAATTTTAAAATATCTAAAAGGCACTCAAAATGTGGGATTATGGTATGCTAAAGACTCTTCTTTCAATTTAGTTGGATATTCAGATGCAGATTATGCAGGATGCAAGCTAGATCGTAAAAGCACCAGTGGATCTTGTCAGTTTCTAGGAGACAGACTGATCTCATGGTTCAGCAAGAAGCAAACATCCATAGCTACTTCCACAACTGAAGCATAATACGTTGCTGCTGGAAGCTGCTGTGCCAAACTTTTCTGGATTCAGTAACAAATGAAAGATTATGGAGTTGATGCTAAAGAATCTCGCATATTTTGTGATAATACAAGCACATTTTCAATAAATTACAATCAAGTTCTTCACTCAAGGACCAAGCACATTGATGTCAGGCATCACTTCATCAGAGATCATGCTCTGAAGAAAGCTATCAGACAGGAATATGTGTCAACTGAACAACAAGCTGCTGATATCTTCACCAAACCATTGCCAGAGACTAAGTTTTCACACTTTCTCAATATACTTGGTTTAATTGATTTATCTTAATTTTATCAGTTTTATTGTTGCTTTGTCAATAACTGTTCATTTAGTTTGTCATTTTATTGTTTGTCAACTGATGTCAGTTAGTCATTTATCAGTTTTTATATTCAGTCCGTTAACTGTTCGTCAACTGATGTCAGTTAGTCATTTATCAGTTCTTGTATTCAGTTTGTTAACTATTTGTCAACTGATGAAAGTTAAGTTTTGCAGAAAGGCAAAGAGACAACAAGAATAGTACAAGTCAAGATTTTATTACGAATAAAATCGATACCATACTACATCAATTTGTCCACTACCTACGGCATCTTGCCATAACATCAACTAGTTATTCAAGTCATGACTCCTAATATTCTTGAAGACTTTGGCATTTTCAATTCTTTGAAGCAAGTGCCATTCCTTCAACTGCATCATGTGGATCAGCACATCATCCTTGAATATATCAGATATATGATCCACTTGAGCATGCCTTTTAAGCTTCATTGCTAGTGATCTCTGCTGAGCAGAAGCAGGTTACTCTCCATCATTGATTGATTGGATGTAGTGAGCAGTAGTCCAAACGAACATAAACTTTATAAAGACGTACTCCTCAGCATCACTTTTAAACATCTGAATACGTTCAGGCGTCCATGAAGGAGGAAGGACATGAGTGCTGCTCTCACGATCCATTGAAGTTTAGATGTCATTACCAAATGTGATCTTAATTTATAGACAAGAGATAGGAGGAAGACAAAGAGTCATCAGATTTCACTCAATCAAATGGAAAACCAAATCCCAGCTCATGTTATGAACGCTATGGCGATCGTCTTTGATTCAGTCTTGACTGTAAAAGAAGAAGAAGTCAAGAACGTGTTTCTGAAACTACAAGCAGTTGGACTCAAACAATTTCTGGGATTATATTCTCAAAAAATTTATCCTAAAGTGATCTAGGATCTTTATGCCACCGGGTATGTCACCAAAGAAGGCAGTATCACAATTACTGTAAATGGTCAGTTGCTGATCATTGAAGAGGACTTTTTCTACAATCTATTTCAACTGCCTACTGATGGGCTATTTAACCTTTCTGAAGTCAAAGCTTCTGATGTTGAAGAGATGCAAACCCTACTCTCTTCTGATGGTCGAAAAATCAAAGTTTCCGATCCCAAGAAGGAACTGAAGCCGAAGTACAACTACTGGCAGATATTGTAGCTAAGGGGCTCTCAGCAAAGACAGTATCTTTTTTTGTTCTCACTTTGGAGAAGTTTCAAGCTATGACTGCAATCATGGATGAAAGAAAGATGAACTGGAAGAAGATTATTTCAACATCTTGATGAACATGTTTCAGTCTGCCAAGCAATCCAAGGGCTTTGCGGTGTAGCTCAACTATTTGCTGAAGGTCAAGGGAATGGTGACTGATGATTATGAGAAATCATCAAAACTGAAAATTTTCAATGCCAAAAATGTCCAGCCACCCAAGTAGAAACTGGACATGACTCCTGAGAAGTTTATTCAAGTAAAGAAGGAGATTGGGATGGAAGGAGCTCCCAAATCAGTTAAGAAGGCACGAAAGGAGACTCAGAAGATGGTGCTTAAGCGCAAGCTGATTGTCAGTGAAACTGACTCAGAAAATACTCCATCGCCCAAGGTCATCAAGAAGCCACGAACCTTGAAGACAATGCCTACTGTTGCAGTTGGGACCATTCCAACTGAAAGATTGATGCAGTTGGGGGCCCAACAGCCTATCAAGGATATCCCACTGAAAGCTGTGTTCCAATTAAACCCTCAACTGAGGATCAGCTGCCTCTATCTACCATTCTATCGAAGAAGACAGTCACTGAATTTGGTGACAAGAAGAAGCTTGCTGGAGTTAAGGCTCCATTGATCACTATTACTGGCTGCACTTCCCTACCTACTGCCAGACCTAAGGGAATAGTGATCAGAGAAAAGATTGATGCAACTACATCAGGGTTGAGCATTCCTCATTTTGTGACTGACTCTAAAGGCAAAGGCAAATTGCAAGAAGAACCCAGGCCATCCAATTCCATCCAAACTCAAATTGATCTTATTTGGCAAGATATCAATGAATTTGCAGAGAACAAGCTCAAAGCCTAAAATGAATGGGTGAAGTTCTGTCCTTTGCCAAACAGCTTCAAAAGAAGTCTAAACTGAAGAAATTTATTGATGTGGTGACTGTTGTTCTGAGGGTAGTCAAAGCTTCTACAATTGTTCAGGCTCTAGAGAAAGTATTATTTTTTCAATCAACTGAGAGCTAAGAAGCTACAAAAGATAGTTGCTGAACTGCGACTGAATTTTGATCCTACCAGTCCAACTGCATTCAATGATACAGCTGTGCATAATCAACTGGACTCGGATCTTCTCTCTTTACAAATGGAAATCAAAAACTGGGAAATGGGTCAAGAACTGATCATTCCAGCGGCCTCCCAAGAATTATCATCAGACGAGCCAGCTGAGCAGTCATTTCAAGAGCCACCCAAAGACTCACCTGCTGAAACTACTCAACAGGCCACTGAACCTTCAACATCAGTTGCTCAGCCTACACCATCTTCAACTGCTGAACCAACACTTTATTCATACGCTGAATTATCATTGGCCAACATTGATGAAGTAATCAAATCAGTTTCCTCTGATATTCAACTATCCGCAACTGAAGTAGTTGAAGAGTTGTTGACAACTAAAGAACCAGTTTTTCAAGCCCCAGATCAACCTCTTGAAGAACCGATTCAGTTGCCCTCCACTATTGAACAAGAGATTTTGACAACTGAACAGCCAGTTCAGTCAGTTATCATGATTGAACAAGCAGTTTTGGAACCAACTGAAGATGCTCAGCCGCACTCAGTTGCAACTGTCGAAGTTCAAGCTGATCAGCCGTCTATCATTCAGTCAACTGAAGCATCAGTTGAACATTCTATTCCAGAAATAACTGTTGTCTCAACTGATCATCTGCTTGAAGCATCATCAGACCCTTCTATTTATCCAAATTCTCCTCCTCAAGCTCAAAAAGAAGTCTTACCAGAAGAGAATTCATAAATGGTCAATGTTACAACTGAACCAACTGACGGGGCACTGATCATTTTCAATGAAGAAAACAGAGAGCAACCAAAAACTTCCGGAGCCATGTCTCCAAGCATTTCAATAGAAACTGAATCTCTGATCGAAGAAATTACAAATATTCAGACCAACCTCGTCGGTATAATGACTTCCATTTCTGACATCAGATCAAAGCAATTCTTGCACACAATGCGGATTGATTCTATTAAGGATAATACCATGGGTAGACTGCAGCAAATCCAGAAAGATGTTTCTTCCTTATTCTTTCAGATGGAAGAACTCCACAAAGACAGAGTTTCAACTTAAGCACACTTCCAGTTGCAAGCTTTAGTGACAAGACGTCAAGAATATCTGGAAATTAGTGTAACAAAACTAATGGATCTACTGCAAGATATCCTAATGAATGCAGTTTCTAATCTCTCTTTAGATGTGCGGAATTTATCAAAGAAAGTTGATGAGTTTGAGAAAAAGGGGGAAACAGGAGAAATAAAAGATCAGAAAGAAGAAGACACAGGAAAAAAGAAGAAATAAAGATCAGTTGAAGAATTTAGCAAGAATTATTTATTCTTTTAAAAGATCATAAAGGGGAAGACAAAGGAAAGAAGAAAAAATAAAGATCAGTTCAAGACTATAGAAAGAATTCTTTATTCTTTTATTCTTTGTACGAATTTGTACATAAGAAAAATTATTTTATCTACAATCAATTCGAAGAATATTTTTTTGAGTTCAGTTGATCAGTTCATACTTTACAATTTTTGTCAAACACCAAAAAGGGAAAAATTGTTGGAAACTTAATTTCGATTGTTTGACAAACTAAGTGATTAATTAATTGGACTAACTGATCAAGTTAATTGTAGTAACGGAACTATACAAATCAACTGACAGTTGCCTAACTGAAGATTAATGCTCAGTTTATCGAAGGCAACTGAAACCAGCTGAACTGAACTATCGAAGACAACTAACTGATTAGTTGGAAACTGATCAGTTGACATATTCAGTTTTGAGCTTATCAGCTGATCATTCAACTGTATACGTCATCATTTGAAAAGGACATTCAACCGACAACAGTACAAAGCAGACTGCAACTCGTAGTGGAACGCCGCATTTCAGAGCTTACAGTGTATGAATGTCAGAAGAATATCGACGTGGCAATCAACGGATATATTGATTCAAATTACATATAAATTTACTATTTAAGAGAAGCCTATAAAAAGGTGAGAAGAGCAGTTGAGCAAGCAACCAATCGATTTATCTGTTCTCAAGTTTGCTGTTACCCTGCTGAATTCATAGCTCTCACTCAAAGATTAAAAGCTCACACTTATCTGATTTATTTGTAGCATTTGAGGCTTCATTTCGAGCTTACAAGCACAAATCGTTTTATTGTATTTTATCTTATCTAGATAAGTTGTTTTTAGTTCAGTCAAAGTATTGTGAGATATTCAGTTAACTAAGAGTTTCAGTTTTGGCAGTGTTAAGTCCAAACTGAAGTGGGTCTGTACAATCTTTGTATCGATCAAAGTCTTTTAGTGCATATCTTATCCTTGTAATAGAAGGGGTGACGTAGGAGTTATTTTATTCTCCGAAAATCTATAAATCTTCGTATTATTACTTCAGTTATTTATTCTGTCTTTCAGTCAGTTTATATCTGCAACTATTATCAATTAAACTGATTGTCATTGACTGACAAGATTCCTAATTTCAGTTTGTCACAAAACTGACACTTCATTCGAAAAGATTCAAAAATCGTGAGTGTTTATTCAACCCCCCCTTCTAAATACATTTCAACCTATCAACCGATCCTAACAACCATCTTCGTTCAGTTTTGTTTCTGTATACCCACTTTGTACCTATAATTGTTTTAGAAACTAATCTTTGAACTAAGTTCCAGACTTTGTTCTGGGTAAACTGATTTAGTTCTTCTTGCATTGCATTTATCAAATTAGGATCAGAAAGAGCTTCATCAGTTTTCTTAGGTTCCAGTTGGGAAACAAAAGCAGAATGAACAAATAAATTAAACATTTGATTTCGAGTTCTTACCAGATCAGATGGATTACCTATCACCAGTTCTGGTGGATGTGATTTCTTCCATTTGTATTCAGTAATTTTTGCATCCATCTCAGCAACTGCTTCAATTTGAAACTCAATGTTTTATTCAGCTTCAGTTGCTGCTGTATCATTTGGTAACTGATTGTTATCATTTTGCTCCACCAACTGATTATCAGTAATAATTTCTTGTTCAACTGTTGATCCAACACTTCTGGTTCTGGTGTTTGAAGGATGTTTCGATTAATATGATTCTCCTCTTCATTATCATCCTCAAACTGATATTTGTAAATTGATCAACTAGATCAAGTGGATCAGTTGGCTTATCAGTTAGCATAGAATTATCAAATACAACATGAATAGACTCTTCTACATTCAAAGTGCATTTGTTAAAAACTCTGTAAGCTTTACTTACGGAAGAATTTCCCAAAAATATTCCCTATGTAGATTTAGCATCAAAGGCTTTTAAATGATTTTTGCCATTGTCAAGAATAAAATATCTGCAGCCGAATATCTTGAAATAAGAAACCATACTTTTGCGTCATGCTAGATCTCATACGGTGTTTTCACATGATTCTTGTTAATCATTGATATGTTCTGAGTGTAACATGAAGTGTTTACTGCTTCTGCCCAAAATCTTTGAGAAATACCAAAATCAGCAAGCATTGTTCTAGCAGCTTTTTTAAGGGTCTAATTTCTTCTCTCAGCTGCACCATTTTGCTGAGGAGTTCTTGCTGCTGAGAGCTCATGCTTGATTCCAGCATTTTCTAAAAATTGTGAAAGATTTTGATTGATGAATTCAGATCCTCGATCAGACCTTATTCGATCAATCCCAACTGTTTTTGATTTAAAATTCGTTTAAAAGCTTAATCAGTTGTACAACAGTTTGGTCTTTGGATTTGAGAAAAATAACCCAAGTAAATCTTGAAAAATCATCGACGACTACTAGAGTGTATTTCATTCCCCATAAACTCATGACTGGTATAGGACCGAAAAGATCCATATGTAGCAGTTCTAAGCATCGGGAAGATGATTTACAACCCTTATTTTTTAAATGAAGATCTTACTTGCTTACCAAACTGACATGCTGAACAAATTTTATCTTTTGAAAAATCTATTTTGGGCAAATCAGTTACAAGATCATGGTTACTCAGATAAGCAATATATTTAAAGTTTATGTGGTTCAATCTCTTATGCCACAACCAATTTTTAGAAGATTTGGAAGCTTTAAGACAAACTGGTGCATAAGGTTGTTCAGTCCAACTGACTTTGTAGGTATTCCCACAACGATTGCCAGTTACGATGACTTCATCAGTTGAGTCTCTAACTGAACAGGTGTGTTTATCAAACTGAACCGAGAATTTATTGTCGCATAACTGACTGATGCTAATCAAGTTATACTTCAAATTCTAAACTAATAAAACATCTTTAATCGTAAAATTACCATGGATAAGCTTACCCTTACCCACAATTTTACTTTTGGAGTTGTCTCCAAAACTGATATTTGGACCAGTGTATTTGATCAGTTGGGATAGCAAACTTGCATCCCCTGTCATGTGACGCAAGCATCCACTGTCCAGATACCAGATTCATTCTTTGTTTGTACATGTCACCTGCAATCACACACAATATATAATCTTGGTACCCACAACAATTTGGGTCCTAAACTGATTAGTCCTTTAGGAACCCAGACTTGATTCAAGTTGTTGTGTTCTAGATAGTTTTTCTCGGCTTGTGTGTGCTTGATGCGCAGTGTGCGGATGAAGCAATATGAGTTTTATCCTCTTTCAACTGGTTATTCAGTAGATATCTTTTCTGAACTGGCTTGTTGTTAATGTAATTGGAGTAGCCATTTGAATAGTTCAAGTATTTATTACTGAACCTTTTTGATGACTAACTTAGTGGGTCAGTTGAAATTTTTGGAACCAATACCTATCTTCTAGCCTTTTTCTTATTTTCAATAGGCTGTATAACTGGTTTACTTGGCTCTATTTATTCTTGTACCATAACTGATTTTACAAAGTGAATATATTTCCCTTTGTTTGTATTCAGTTTTGGTTGAGTATCACTGGTGGAAGTGGAATTTTTATCTTGGTCGCTGAACCCTAAACCAGTTTTATCAATAACTGATTTTTGCTTATTTGTATTTCAGCTAATGCAACAAATGATTTGTTTCATGATTTAATATGCTCTGATTATTTTGAGTTTTCAAGCATCAACTGTTGAATCATTGATTGATTCTTGCTTCTTTCAGCATTGAGCTCAGCAATCTCCCGTTTAAGACTCAACAGATTAACTGATTCATCAATTTCAGTTTTATTGACTTTGGATTAGTTTGCTTTGCTCTGGCCTCTTCAAAATATAAGGCAAGCTTGTGATATTCATTTACCATGTTATGAAGTGTAGAAATGAGTTCATCTCGTGTGAAATGAGTGAGCTAAAGTCAAATACATGTTGACTAGTTGACTCCAGTTTTGTGTCACCAGCCATTAGGCACTTGACTTCTTCATCATCGTCACTGGAGCTGCTCAAGCTCTCAGAATCTGAATCATCACTGTTAGATTCTTCCCATTTTGACTTGATTTCCTCAGCTAGAAGCAACTCATGCTTCTTTCTATAAAATTTCTTATCATCTTTCGATCTTCTTTTGTGCTCATAGGATTTCTTTCCCTTCTCAGTTGAGCCACGACTGTCCTTCTTATGCTTGGTACAGTCAGCAATTAAATGACCAGTTTTGCCACAGTTGTAGCAAGCATTAGGTTCTTCTTTGGAATGATTCTTCTGATACTGTCTCTGGAAATTTCCTCGGTTTCTTCTCATGAATCTTCCAAATTTTTTGACGAATAATGACATAGCGTCATTACTTAACCGATCAGAAGATTTGTCAACTGAACCAGTTGGCTCCAGTTTGACAGCAGTTAAGGCAGTTGTAGCAGCTGGTGTAAAAGGTTCTCCTTCTCTGGTTTGCAACTCAAACTCGTAGGCTTTTAAGTCAGCAAATAAGTCATGAAGTTCGACCTTGTTCAGGTCCTTTGACTCTCTCATTGTCATGGTCTTAACATCTCATTCCTTGGGAAGACCTCTGACTACCTTCAGTGCTACCTCTTTGTTTGAATACACCTTTCCGAGTGCATTCAGTTCTTTTATAATGCTGCTGATTCTTTCATCATACTCATGCATGGATTAACCATTCTTCATCTTGATGTTGTCAAACTTTTGAACTAGCAACATATAGTTTATTCTCTTTGGTTGGCTCATTGCCCTCACAAAGTTGTATCAGTTTCTCCCATATTTCCTTGACAGTTTTGCACATTTTTATCTTGCTGAAAGTGACTTTATCCAGGGTTTTGTATAGGATGTCTTTTGCCACGTTGTCCAGATTGGCTTTTCTCTTATCTTCAGCTGTCCATTCATCTCACGGGTTTTTCAATACTATATGGTGCCCCATCAGTTATGGCAACAGCTGTGTTTGCCTTCAATATCTTCATGGGTCCGTCTATGATAACGTACCACATGTCATCATCTTGTGCAGCTAGATGAGCCTACATTCTGATTTTCCAATCATCAAAGTCTTCTCTGGAGAACATTGGAATTTTGTTGAATGAAGACATATTGATCAGTTTCTATATGGAAGTATTCTGGAACAAGATTCAACTACTATGATACTTCTTGATAGGATCGGATAAGGGTGAAAGAGTGTTTAGAAGGGGGGAGGGTTGAATAAACACTCACAATTTTCGAAAACCTTTTCGACTGATGAGTCAGTTTAGTGATAAACTGATACTCGAGAATCTTTTAAGTCAATATCAATCAGTTATCAAATAGTTGTGCGGAAATAAACTGACTAATAGATAGAATAGAAACTGAAATAATAAGACACATGATTTTATGAATGTTTGGAGATTTCAAACACTCTTACGTCACCCCTTCAATCTCAAGGATATGATATACACTAAAAGACTTTGATCGATACAAACACTTGTACAGACTCACTTCAGTTTTGGACTTAACAATGCCAAACTGAAACTCTTAGTTACAAACTAGTTTTCAGAACTCAATAGAACTGAATAACTCTAACACAATTGATCTCTTCTAGATGGAGTAATACAGTTTGTGTTGAAAGCTCGAATTATAGCCTAGCAGATATGAATGTATACAATAAGCGTGAGCTTTTCTGTTTACAAAAAATTCAGCAGAGTACTGAATAGATTTCGAGTGCTCAAGAATTCAGATGTTCAATGATTCAGTAGTTTGAAAGTTGTCTTCTGTTGATCTTCTCTGCTATTTATAGGCTTCCCTCCAACGGTAATATTAAATACAATTTGAACCTTTCTATCCGTTGCATGCCACAGTCAACATTCTTCTGACAGTCGTACACTGAAGCTTTTCTATAATGCAGCGATTCCACTACTTGTTGCAGTCAGCTTTTGTTGGTTGAATGTCTTAACTGATGACGTGTATAGTTGAGGAATCAGCAGATAGAATGTAGTTGAGAAGCTCACAACTGTCTGTAGTAACTGATCAGTTCCAACTGATCAGTCAGTTGTCTGCGTAGTTCAGTTGCTGGTTCAGTTGCCTTCGAAAGTCTACTTGTTTTTCTTCAGTTAATGGCAACATATTTTAGATCAGTTATCATTGTTTTTAGATCAGTTAGACGCTCAGTTTGTCAAACATCCGAAATTCAGTTTCCAACACCATCAGATCTCGAAAGCTCGTTATCGATTGGCTCCTAAATAGATGAAAGAATTGAAAGAAGAGTTACAAGAGTTACTTGATAAATGGTTTATTAGACCGAGCTTTTTACCGTGGGGTGCACCTGTTTCATTTGTGAAAAAGAAAGACAGTACCCTTCGTCTATATATTGATTATAGGAATTGAACAAGGTGACAATCAAAAATAGATATCCACTCCTCAGAATTGATGATTTGTCTGATCAATTACAAGGAGCTGCTATTTTTTCGAAGATTTATTTACAATCAGGCTATCATCAACTAAAAGTAAAATCAGACGATATCTCAAAGACAACCTTCCGAATGAGGTATGTGCATTATGAATTTCTTGTAATGCCATTTGGACTAACGAATGCACCAGCTGCTTTTATGGATTTGATGAAGAGAATTTTCAAGCCATTTTTAGACAAGTTCGTGATTGTATTTATAGATGATATTCTCATCTACTCACGAACTGTCGAGGAGCATTGAGAAAATATAAACTAGTTCTGCAAACTTTGAAAGATAAACATTTATATGCCAAGTTGAAGAAATGCGAATTTTGGCTTGAACAAGTAGCATTCTTGGGCCATATCATCTCCAAAGAAGGCGTTTCAGTTGATCCAAGCAAGATTGAAGCTATTAATAACTGGCCACGACCAACTACTGTTGCTGACGTACGTAGGTTTCTTTGGTTGACTTGTTATTACTGTCGTTTTATAGCAGGATTATTAAAAATATCATTGCCCTTAACTGCTTTGACAAGAAAAGATGTGAAATTTGTATGGAACGAAGCATGTGATCGCAGTTTCCAAGAGCTAAAGATAAAATTGACATCAGCACCGGTACTTACGATTCCAGAAGGCTCGGGAGGACTTTATTGTACAATGATGCGTCAAAACATGTCCTAGGAGCAGTCTTAATGCAGCACGGGAAATTGATTGCTTATGCATCAAGAAAATTGAAGGAATATGAAAAGAACTATCTCACACATGATTTAGAACTGGCAGCAGTGGTATTTGCGTTGAAATTATGGCGCCATTATCTGTATGGTGAGCTGTGTGACCACAAGAGTTTGAAATATTTCTTCACGCAAAAAGAACTGAATATGCGACAACAACGCTGGTTGGAATTACTAAAAGATTACGATTGTGTTATTAATTATCATCCAGGTAAAGCTAATGTTGTTACAGATGCATTGAGTCAAAAATCCAGTTTTATTGCCGCAATGCAAGTACAAGAACAAATCTTATGGGATTTACAGAACTTGCTGATTGACATTATTTTTAATTGAACTGCAATCCGGTTGTACTGCAATCCGGTTGTCATCCCTCGTGGTTTGACCAACACTTGCAGACAGAATCAAGGTCGAACAAAGTGCAGATAATGAATTACAACAACTGAGACAGCGAGATGAGGAAAGAGCAAATTTTAACTTTGAATTGAATGTGGAAGGAACGTGGACATATCGAGGTAGATTGTGTGTGCCAAAATAAAGAATAATAAGAACTGACATTCTTATAGATGCACATGCTACACCCTATTCGATTCATCCAGGAGGCATGAAAATGTACAAAGATTGAAAACCATTATTTTGGTGGAAAGGAAATTGCTCAATTTGTTGCACAATGTCTAACTTGTCAACATGTCAAGACTGAACATCAAAGACCAGCAGGACTCCTTAAATCATTACCGATTCCTGAGTGAAAATGGGAACATATCACAATGGATTTCATCCTTGGTTTTCCAAGAACACAAAGAGGATTCAATGCTATCCTGGGTTATTGTGGATCGACATACAAAATCAGCTCACTTTCTTCCGGTGAAGACCATATACACGATGAATTAATATGCTGAAGAATACATCGATGAGATAGTGAGGCTTCATGACATCCCAATGTCCATTGTATCTGATAGAGATCCCAAATTTATGTCTGCATTTTGGAAAAGTTGACATCATGCTATGGGAACTCTATTAGCATTTAGTACAACATTCCATCCTCAAACTGATGGACAATGAGAACAAGTGAATCAAATATTGGAAGATATGTTGAGGGCATATATTATTGACTTTACAGGCAGTTGGGACAGTAAACTACCGTTGGCTGAGTTTACATATAACAATATTTATCAGTCAAGTGTTGGAATGGCACCATATACTGCATTATATGGTAGAAAATATCGATCTCCAGTACATTGGGATGAAATAGGATAAAGATAGTTATTAGGCCCTGAATTGGTGCAACAGACAGCAGAATTGGTAACCAAGATCAGAGAAAGAATGCACACTGCCCAGAGCCGACAGAAAAGTTATGCTGGTGTGCCACGTTGTCAATTGGAATTTCATGTTGGTGACCATGTATTTGTAAAAATATCACCATTAAAGGGCATTTTGCGTTTTGGTAAGAAAGGAAAATTAAGTCCAAGATATATTGGTCCTTTTAAAATCTTGGACATAATAGAAGACAGAGCCTACCGAGTTTCTTTACCACCGAATTTGTCAAATGTTCACAACGCTTTCCACGTTTCCTTGATACGAAAGTATTTGGCCAATCCATCTCACATTCTTCATTATGAACCATTGGAGCTTGCATCGAATCTCTCGTATGAAGAACGACCGGTCCAAATCCTCGATAGGAAATCTAAAGTATTACGAGGCAAGGAAATACCCTTAGTGAAACTATTATGGCGCAACCATGCAATCGAAGAAGCAACTTGGGAGCGAGAAGATGAAATCCAACAGAGATATCCTGAATTATATGGTACATCAAATTTCGAGGATGAAATTCTTTGAAGGAGGAGAGAATTGTAATGCCTGGTTACTCGTACAAATGATTAATGATGCATTTATGTCATTTATTATATAGTTATTTTACTCATTATGTTTCATGTGTTGATTGAGGTATCAATAGTGAGATTGAATATGATTTATATATTTTCCATGGTGTATTGGGAAGGAATTTATGTCTAGATAGTGATAGTAAGATGTGTAGGTAAAATAGTGTAATGAAAGTTGATATGGAACTGCAGGAAATAAGATGAAAATATGACAGTTCTTACGTGTTTAAGCACAATGATTTGGATATTTATCCAAATTTTGTGAGGCTATAACCATTAAAAAGCTAAGATATAAAGTTACAACTTTCATGTCTTGAGTTTTGTCCAAATCATTGTGGAAGACAAGCCAAAAGCGCCCATAAATGTGTTGTGTGTACCGTTATTCTTACAATGACACATTTTGGTAGATTGAGCATAAATGTTTGGTCAGACCTTCAAATGACATGAAGCCAATTGGAGAGGCAAGCCCAGACATTGGGCTACAACTTTTATGTTTTCAACCTTTTCGGATTATGAAGGGAAGAGCCTTTTCTAGAGCAATTTTTGATGAAACTGTGTGCAGAGGCAGAATGGGTGGCGCTCGAGCGGTAAAATCTTACCACCCGAGCAACGGTGCACCAAAAGTTCAGTATTTGGGCAGAAAGTTCCGCGCTCGAGCTATAATATGTTACCACCCAAGCGCCGCCTTATATGTTAAAAGATAAGTTTTGAAATCTTTAAGCTTCTTTACAACTCCTTCAACCTCGACTCAGCAAAACACTCGAAAGAAACCAAGAATTCTTCCTCCAAAAGCTACCTTCTTCTTTTCCTTCATCAGTTTGAAGTTAGAATTTAGTTCTCCATCACAAGAACTTCCTAAGGGTGTAAGTTTTCATCTCTTTTGATTGTTATATAGGTAGGGGTGACTTTCACCTAGTATAAAATTAGTTATTGGATTATTGATATGTTTGACAGCATAAGAGCGAGAAACATCGTCTCAAATAAGTATTCTTATGCTTGAACTGTAAGTTGGCATGTTCTTGAAGTAATACATGAGTAATATTATGTATTTCAAATGCTTCCCATTGATTATTGTTATATGTACATTGTTAGTATGTTTATTGATGAAAACATAGCACTATATTCCATTGTTATGTATTAAATATGAAAGACATTCATGAATATTGAAGATGAGTGTTATGTCATGAACATGAACATGAAAGAAAAGGAAAATAACTGAATTTTTATGTGATATATGAGCTTGTTGACATCATGGGTGGTTTTAAGTCCACCAAACCTATTGACCAATATATGATAATGGGGCGTGGAGTTGTCAAAGGTGCTCCCTAACGTCCAACACAGTAGTAGCTATATAATAAAGCAAGCACAGTAGTGCAGGTCAACTGATGAGGCTCAAGTACAAAAATGAACATGAATATATGCTATTATATGACATGATTTAAAGATTCATTGTTGATCACGATTTGATATATATGTTCTTTCTATGCATATTGATACGTATAAGTGACAACTTATTGAGATTTATAAACTCACGTAGCTCATGTATTACAGGATCAGGTAATGAAGATACATAGGATGCCGGTTCGCCAATAGATGCTTGTGACGTTCCCTACCTCGACAAGAACATGGACATCTTATTGTATAGCTTCTGTATATGTATTATGATAAATTTTATGTCATGGTTTGAAACGAAGTTTATGATTATATGTATAACGATACGGGGTATGTTTGTATATGAAAATATGCTTATATATATTCATCGATCTTGTTGCTTGAGTTTTGGGTTTTACAAAAATGTGGGGACATCATGCCAAAATTTTTATAAACCGTCAAATTGATACTCTTATTTGAATTGCTTCATAATATAGGTATATCATTGAAACCCTATTTTGATTACAAATATAATCATGTCAATTATAGAAGAAGGGTGTTACATTTCTGGAAAAACATTCAACTTTTAAAACGTAATACTTTTTGATAACTTCGATTGGAGAGTAAATTCATAATTTTCGGACAAGAAACGAGTGAGTTATGATCATTCTCGTGTGACTGCTCAAACTATGAGTCTATAAAATATGTTCTTCATGTTTCTTGAGTTTTATTGGTTGCAAGATCTGTTGGGAATCTCCGAGTGGTCATTGCTACATTTAGGTATGTCATGGGTTGTGGTCATACGCTAATCGGTGTTTTGTTTCGAGTCGGTATGGGTTCGGTTACATTAGAAGTCATAGGGAATTGAATGGGTAGAAGATGAAATTTTTTTGGTTCGATTCGCACAGGGTTAGCGCCGCAGCTTCGTGAAGGGTAGCGCCACGACACTTGTTGGTAGCGCTTAGGCGCTTGACCAAGCGATGCAGCGCTACACCTCAGCGCTGGTTCAGGGGTCTTCGAGCTTCAATTTTAGGTGTTATTGCTTCATTTGGGTATTAATACGTCGTTATGTCCAAGCTTAGTGAGGGTTAGATTAGACGTTACAAAGTTTAAATAGGGAACGTTGAACTATGGTTTAAGCGAGGTCTGTGTCTCCAATTGCTTGGGAAATGTTCATAGTCCATGTGAAGATTGTTTCGGGGTTCGAGGTCATGGTTTAGTATGTTAATTAAACATGGTCAAGTCCCGAGTGGTCTAGAAATTCATAAGTTATTTAATTTCTTCGGTGGTAAGTTTGATTGGTACGATTAAGTTATGGAATTTTAAGTTGTTTGAATAATGTATTTGTATGTTTGTGCAGCATTAGCCCAGGCGAGATCCAACGAAGCCCTCAATGCTATGTTAGTATGTTTGACGTGCAAAAAAAATAAAGTTTCATGTTTTTGAGGTAATGCGATTTGTCTTGTGACTAATTATGAACAGGTTTGGAAGCCGTAGAATGTGTCCGGGGACCTCTACACCCCGGTAAAGCATGACCGGGTTATGATCATGATTGGGAAGCGGTAAAGCATGACTAGGGACCAATCCACCCGGTAAAGCATGACCGGGGATCTTATGTATGTGGCCGTAGACATCCATGTCAGTCCAGTACTGTGGTTTAGTCTGATGAGGCGCATTATATTATGGGTCACTTTCTTTGAAACATACACAAAATAATGATGATTATGTATGTTTAAGTATGTATGTTGAAAGTATAATATGAAAAGTGTATGAATTGATGGCACGTCTATATGTCTGTAAGTATGCTCAGAGTTTAAATATGTATTGGGGTAATTTAAAATGCATGTGAATTTATTATGTATTACTTGCTATTATCAATTTATACATGTAGAATCTTTAGACTCACTAGACTTGATCGATGTAGGTGAGGACAAGTATGACGAAACGAGAGGTGGGGATCAGTGAGTTGGCTCAGACTGTGCGGAGGCCTAACCTGAGGACCGCTTTAGTTTCAAGAGTTTTATGCATGATAAAATTGTTTACTCTGATTTTTAATTAAATTACTATATGTTGTTTTAATCAAGTAATCGTTGCAAGTTCGTTTACATTTCAAATATTTGTTCAAGCATTTTATTTTTATGGAATTTTGAAGGAGAATTACTTATTTAAGAAAATTTTTATTTTCCACAAATTTTAAGTATGTTTAAAAGTACGGTACATTACAACAACCCTCCATAAAGGACTTTTCAAGTGGTTCTCAATTGTCTAGAGGAAACTTCCTAGTTTATGGTTGGACACCATTAATCCTTATGACCCGGGACAACATTGTGACTTTATATGCTAGCATTGCACTTTGACTTGTTTACCGACTCATATGGGGTCATCAGGTGGTAAGGTTGGGTGTTTTGTCAAAACATATAGAAGTCGATGCATTGTAGTCAGGATTCACCGCTTACCTTCGGGTATGGATATCCTATGTGATCTCATGTGTATGTAGCTTGAAATATGTGATCATAGTGTAGGTGGTAATTAAGAAAGGGGTTTTTTATATTACACTAACGATGCAACTACGACATGACACATAGTATCGATTCTTTGACAACTATTGATACACCAATAGTTTTCGAATCGGTCGGGATATATGAGATGAATGGACCGTACTATACGCTAACCATAATGGAATGGTTCTTGCAGGCAATATCATTTGATATCTAGGGAATAATGTAAGCGATGCTGCTAGGCGTTAAACATGATTTGTTGGGTACTATCAGACTTTAGGTCTGACGTTCTTATTATCAAGAAGTAGATAAGTAAGAATGGAGCAACTGGGGTATGCTCATATAAAGGGAATGTAATTTTTAATTTGTGGAAGTATTCCTAAATTAAAAATTGACCAAATAAATAATGTATTTTAAAATTGTGATTTTCATAAACATTGTTATGGACTTATTTAAATTAATTCAAGTGTTGAATTAATTAAACACTAGTGGACCTAGTAGAATCCAAATAATTAAATTAATTGAAGTGTTGAATTAATTAAATAACATTGGGTAATGTAGAGCCTAAATAGAAATAATTATTCAACTATTGGGCTTGAATAAATTCAAGTATTATTTAATTGATCTCAAATGTGTTTGAGATATTAAAATAATAGTCCATGGGCTTTGTACATGTTACAAGTCCAAATAACATGCTAGGAAGGTGAAAATTTGGGAGTCAAAATTTTCAAATTAAAGGCTAGCATGCCTTTGGAATACACACTAGTGAGGGGTGATCGATTTTTGCTCATGTAAAATGCTATTTTAAAACTTCTGTTGCGCATTCCGGGCACCTGTAAACGATCCCCAAGAAGTGGTATAAGAGCTTAGGTCACTTTTTGTGTAGTAAATACATGATATTATGTTGAGAACCTATTTCTAACCGCATGAGAAATAGACACAACAAATCGAAGACCGGTTTTGGGGTTGTTTTGGGCGCATGATTGCTGCCCAAAACACCCCAACATTTTAATTAAAAAAATGTGTTGGCTAGAATCCGCGACGGAGCTCTGGCAACGACGATGACAAGCTAGAGTTTCCAGAAGTGTTTTGAGATATCAAAGTATCATGGGCCCTTAAGTTTAAATTTACAAAATATGTGTATATTTTCTCATAAAATAAATAATTTAAGTTAGACTTTAATTATTTATAGTGAATTGTTATTTACAAGAAATTCGGTTATACATAAGTTAATTAGAAAGTAAACAAAAGAGTTTGTTTACTTTGTTGATTTAATTTATAATCCTGGCGGTTAGTGATTAGATCAAGATATTTAATACTAGATAAATTGATTATTGTGATAATTAATTGATGGTGTATGATATGTGATATTATGCATGAAGGATGATCAAAAGACCAAGCCCAATTTGCTAAGTATATGCTATGATATTTTATGTTGAATGGTTGTAATAATTATTAATATATAAGTGGGCTTGGTTTATAGTTCCCACCTCATGAGATGTATCCCTATTTTCAATGGATATTTATTTGTAAATATTAGTATAGTGAAAGATCAAGATTAAAAGATGGTGGGCCTTGATGATTATGAAGAACCAAGACATGTAAATATTGGAAACTTATGTAATTATGCATTTGCATCCCATGGATTTCCTAGGATTGGACCTAGGCCCGTGTTTGGCTCACACGGTCCATTATTGTTTGGGTGATTGATCATCCTTGTTAGTTTACTGTTTATAATATATGCATGATATATTACAAATAATGAGTATGTGCGTTATTATTATTATAATAACTAATTTGCATGAATCCAGCAAACATACAATCAAACATGGCGAGCTTTTAAATAAAATTAATGATGAAACCTTTTTCAAAAATTACAAAACCTTAATTTGAATAAGATTAAAAATTAATATCAAGCCCGAAAAGGAGAATTATAAAGGTGTTTATAATTTACATATCTTCCATCGACAATGGATGCATGATGAATGCTACTTGTTCTCAATGTTCGGCTCATGTTATTTGGGAGCCCTGGACACTGGTAAGGTTGTGACATCCATTGACGTGGTGATGTGAACTACATGGAACTCCCATGATTTCGGCTCATATTATTGAGAAAACTCATGGCGATCGTCCATTAAGGTTCAACATCGATGGGTAAGGGTTGACACGTAAAGATGAAAGAAGTCATATTATTGGGTCCTAATCCAACATGAGACAAAAGATTACGTAGATGGTTGGATGTAGTTGCAATTGGAAAATACCTTTTAGAAATTATGATTGACTGATATTATTAAAGATCATAATTTGCTAATTGGACCTTACATACCTACCGAGGAAAGGAGTTTCCCTTTTTCACTGGAGGGTAATGAAAAATTTCAAAAATGGTGGGCATGAAAATTTATAAAATAAAAGTCCATACTTTATATCTTATTAAATATTTTAAAATAGTCAATAAAATTTATCTATTCTTATTTTTCAGTAAAAATTTGACAATGTCTTCTATACGTAACCCGTTATTTGCTATACTCGACAAACATATTTTGACCGGACCTAATTACCTAAATTGGCTAAGAAACTTAAAATCGTCTTGAATTTGGAAAGGATAGCATATACACTCACTGAGTCACCCCCTGTTGAGGCTCCGACTAGCTGCACTCCTGGGAAATTGTAGACTTACAAGGATTGGTGTGACCATGACTTGAAAGCCATGTGTTATATGCAGGCTTCTATGAATGATGAGCTGCAGAGTTGTTTTAAGGATGAAAAGAGTGCTGCTGAAATTCATATGCATCTCAAAGAGCTCTATGGTGAGCAAACACTACCTATTAGACATGTGACCGTCAAGGAGCTAATCACTTTACGTATGAGAAATGGGGCTTCGGTCCATGAGCATGGCCTAAAGTTGATTGGGCTTGTGGACAAACTCATTGGCATGGATCTTGTGTTGCCATCGTATATTACCACTTACGTGTTGCTCTTGTCACTGCCTAGCTCATTTGACCCTTTTATGATGAATTTCAACATAAACAAGCTAGAGCCTACCCTTGAGGAGTTGGTGAATATGCTTGTTACTTTTGAGTCCACCATAGAGAAAGAGAAGTCGGTTATTTATGTGGGTTCTTCATCTGGTACGAATATTGGTCCATATGGGAAGGGAAAGAAGCGTTCTTTCCAACGTCCTAAGAAGAACGTGCCCTTGAAGAGGCAATCTCCGAGTCCCACTGTAGCGGCCATACCAATTAGGGCTGACAAGACTGTTGATGTCTGTCATCACTGCAAGAAGCCTGGACATTGGAGGCGTAACACCAGAGAATATCTTGCCCAAAAAGATTCTGGAAATGGTATGTTCTATATTGAAATAAACATTTCAATTAACTCTACTTCTTGGGTATTAGATATCGGCTGTGGCTCACATCTCTGTAATTATTTGCAGGTGATGGTAAGAAGTAGAAGACTTAGGGAAGGTGAGACCTTCTTGAGGATGAGCAATGGAGCAAGAGTTGATACCAAGGCCGTAAGAGATGTTTACTTATTGTTGAACAATGATTTTAAGTTAATTTTGAGAGATGTTTTGTTTGTAACTGATTTGGTGAAAAACATTGTTTCCATTTATATTCTTGATAAAGATGGGTATTGTAGAACCCGTAAATCAGTCTACGTATAAGCCATGCATAATTCTAGATTTTTAAATTTAATTGACTTCATTGCATGATTATTTTAAATGCATTTCTTTGAAGTTAATTATTTTATTATTTCAGTTCAGTAGTTTGATTTTTAGCATTTCAGTTATTTCAGTGAGGCCGGACTGGAGTTGGAGTTTTGAGATAGAATTTGAGATTCGAGAAATATTTCCAGAAGTTAATTTAGCTAGCAACTAAGTTCATTTAAGTTAGAAAGGGAGGTTTGAGGATTTAATTTAATTATTTGAGGTGATTAAGAAATAAGCTCATTTAAGTTGCATAATTAAGGGGTTAGCTCACCAAATTAATTAAAGGATTAGTAAAGTTTTTAAGGTTATTAATTCACTAGATAATTATTTTTTCCTTCCTTTTATTTAGTGAATTTCGGCCACCCCCTTAGACTATTAAACAATTCATTTGTCTTGCCACCTTTGACCCTTTCTTGTATTTAATTAGGAAGATAATTCTTTGATCTTTCTAGCACCATTTAATGATCTAATTAGCATTATCCTATCCTAGTCTAGCATGTAAAAATCGGCCATCACCATTCTAGAAACACCCAACATATACTTGATATCAAACAACCATTCAAAATTCAAAAAAAAAGGAGACTTGGTCATACATTGAACCCCTTTATTATTGGATCTCCCCCTCACTCTCCTAACCATCATTCCCCCTCCCTCATTCACGAAATTCAGAGAATTTTTCAGTAGAAAAACCGTGGGAATTCAGTAGGAAGCAAGGGAGGAAAATCGAGAGTAAAGAAAACAAGAGAAGCGCTCCACCTCCTCCGTGCCGCGTCGTCGTCGTTTCGTTCGTTTTCTTTCGAAACGAAACCAGGCATGTCTAGATTCTTTCAAACCTCAATCAAGTCATATTATCATTTATTTTTCAGTACATGATCATGTTTATTCAAGCAAAAATCGAGATCCATGTCAAAACTTTTGAAAACAACACATGCAGAATTTTTGATATTTCTTGGCAAGCTTCACGTTTTTCTTGGTTTGTGAGTTTCAGGTGATTGGTTCGACTCCAGGCTCCCAAAGCGACTCCTAGACACGTAATAGGATGCATTAGAACCATGTTGGCCCATTCATTCAGCCCCCATGCTTGCTGGAAAACCGAAATGACAGCAAGTTTCCCATAGGCGCAGATTGGTGTTCGAAATTTCAGTTTTTATGTCAAGGGGTTGGATCTGATCTTGGCTGCCCTAAGGGCTCTTAGCCATGGTTGGATCACTTTCCTAGCATGTCTAAGACGTTACTAAGTCTCCCTTTTGGTGGCTTGGTCCATGGCTAATCGGTTTTTAAATAATCAACAAGAACAGCCCCTTTCCCCATTCGGCTTCTTCATTGGTTCAGCATATGGTTTCGGTTTTTGGTTGATTGGTATGGATCTTGGTCGGCCTATGGCCCATAGCCACGCTTCATACCATGCCCCTTTATATCTAGATCATGCCATGGTCAATCAAATGGCCACTGGAACGACGCAAGACATCGATCTAAGCAAAACACTACACACGCATGCACGTTGGTTCTCGGTTGGAGTTTCGGTTGAGTTTTGGTGTGACGCGGATTGTGGCTGGCCTAGGGCCCTTAGTCATGGTTCAAATCACTCCTTGGGATGTTGGTAAGAGTCGCTGGTCGGTGGTTCACGCCCCAATGGCCGGTAGTCTCGAAAACAACACAAGATACACGATTGTACAGTTGCTGGAATTTTACAGCAAGTTGCTGTGTCGGTTCGGAGACTCGTTCGAGTTCTTGGTTGGCTTTTAGCCCATGGCCTTGGACTGGACAGTGCCTCATTGAGTTAAAAAGGTCATGTTTTCGACCGTTCGTCATTTGGATCATTTTTGAGGTCGTACGAGAATTTACGGTGCGATGTGCCAAATTGACTCTCGAAAGAGCGTTTCGTGTTTTGGCCTCCATTCCACCTAGATTTCGACCCTTTCATTTTAGGAGCATTATTTTATGATTTTTCAGCGTATTTTAATCATGACTATACGTCGGTTCGGTGTCGGTTCAGGTTGGCTCGGAGTCATGATTAAATGCGAAGTCATTAGACGTCATAGTCGCATCTTTTGAACGTAAATTGCATAGTTGGTCAAGTTTAAGCTATTGCATATTTTTCATGGCACAGTTAGCTTGCAGCGAGCCTGGGGACGATCCAATCCAATCCAGTTGGTAAAATTACGGGACATTTTCATTATGCCAGTTAATTATTTTACGTGCATTAAATAGAAAATGATTATTTTTGAGATTTATGCGATATGGCTTGTGGTTCATTCACTATGTGGGAGTGTTATTTTATACGGTCGCCAGTGACCGATCTGTTCAGTATGGTACCACCCGGTCGCCAGTGACCGGCCAGCTCAGTTCAGTTTCAGCCTCCCCGGTAGCCAGTTACCGATCAGTTCAGCTTAGTGCAGGGGCCACATGCGTAAAAGATAATCTCAACAGAAAATTTTATCAGTTATTTCAGTACAGGCTCCAAGGAGCAAACATTTTTTTTACTTTGATTATCAGTTCAGTTATGCACGTATTATAATTGCTCAGTACAGATTATTTTCAGTATGCCTCAGGACAGGATATGTTAACTCATGCATATTTTAATTCAGATTTTTACTCGTTACCTGCGATATATGCATGCTAAGTCTTTAGGCTCACTAGACTTGATTGTTGTAGGTACAGATGAGGCCAGGGCCGAGGGCGGGGACCAGTGAGCCAGCTTGGGTCGGCAGTAGTGGCACCCGAGGACCTCAGAGCAGCAGTTGTTATTTTATTCCGCAAACATTTTATCAGTCGTTGGATATTTTTAAATTGTGATTTTTGGCAAACTTTATTTTTCTTCCGCTGCAATATTTTGAAATATTGAACTTGATTCACCAGTGATTTTATGAATGAGGCCATTTAAGTTCTTTTAAAAAGAAAATTTTTAATTTTCCTCAAATTTTCAAGCAAGAAGTTCTAGAGCCTCTGCAGGTATCCTTACTTATTTAGCAAATGTGTTTGCAAAATTTACATTAATGAATGTTTGATTGGTACGGGTGGACTTGAAAATGATCTCTATAACTTAAAATTGAAAGATATTCAACTAAAAAATGTCCAAACAATAACAACAACAAGCAAGTGAAAACAAGATACTCTAAATTCGGCATAATTATGGCATGTTTGATTAGGAAATATTTCCCTAAGAAGGATTAAAAAGCTAGTGGGAGACGACATGTTTGATATGTCTGATATTAATTTTTTCACAACTTGTGAATCCTGTCTAAAAGGAAAGATGACCAAAATTCTCTTTAAGGGCCACGTGCAGCGAGCCAAAGGATTATTGAATTTGATCCACACCGATGTGTGCAGTCCACTTATCATCACCACTAAGCATGGACATGCCTACTTCATCACCTTTACCGATAATTTTTTGAGGTATGGGTATGTGTATTTGATGAAATACAAATCTGAAGCCTTTGAAAGGTTCAAAGAATTTAGAAATGAAGTAGAGAAACAGCTGCGACGAAGCATTAAGTCACTTCGATCGATCGAGGTGGTGAGTACTTGAGTGCCGAGTTCCAAGAGTATCTTAGGGAGAATGAGATTATCTCGCAGTGGACTCCGCCTGCTTCACTGCAGTTGAATGGTCATTCAGAGCGTCGTAACCGAACTTTTATGGACATGGTTTGGTCTATGACGGGGTTCACAGAGTTACCACCATCCTTTTGGGGATATGCAATTAAGACAACGGCACTATTGTTGAAAAATGTCCATTCAAAAGTTGTTGATAAGACACCATATGAGATATGAATAGGTAAGCCTCCCAAATATTCTTATCTTAGAATATGGGGATGCCCTGCTAATGTGAAGCAGGTAGTGGGAGAAAAATTGGATAGTTCATCCATTTTATGTTACTTTGTGGGATATCCAAAGAATTCAGTTTGATATTATTTCTATCATCCCCAAGAAACAAAGGTGTTTGTTTCTAGGAATGCAACATTTTAGGAAAAGAAATTTATATTGGATAGAAAAGGGGAGATGATAGAACTCGAAGAGGTTCGAGAGACACCCACTATTGTAGAACCCACACCCTAAGATCCAAGAAAGGAGATACAAGATCCTAGAAGATTCGACAGAGTCTCGAGACCACCCATGAAGTATGGTATGCTTCTTGAAGAGGGCCATGATGAGCCTAACCATGGATGTGATCCAATGACCTTCAAGGAAGCGTTATCTGATGCCGATTCATCCAAGAGGCTTGAAGCTATAGAATCTGAGATTAATTCCATGCATTCAAACCAAGTACGGAATATTGTGGATTCACCTGAGGGAAGTGTTCCCATTGGGTATAAATGGATTTACAAGAGGAAACATGGGGCGGATGGGAAGGTATTGACCTTCAAGGCGCGATTGGTAGCAAAAAGCTACACTCAGAGACAAGGAGTTGACTTTGAGGAAACCTTTTCTCCAGTTGCAATGTTCAAATCTATAAGGATATTGCTAGTCATAGCTGCATGGTATGACTATGAGATATGACAGATGTATGTAAATACAACCTTTCTTAATGAAGATATTAAGGAAGAGATTTACATGTCTCAACCTGAATGGTTTACATCTATCAAAAGTGAGCATATGGTATGAAAACTTCAGGAGATCTATTTATGGTCTAAAGTAGGCATCTAGGATTTGGAACCTCAGATTCGATGGTACAATCAAAGAGTTTGGTTTTACAAAGAATCCTGAGGAACCCTGTGTGTAGAAGAAGGTTAGTGGAAGTGCTTGTGACATTCCTGGTACTTTATTTTGATGACATTCTACTCATTGAGAATGATGTAGGGATGTTGCAATCAACTAAAATATGTTTAGCGAGTAAGTTTTTGATGCAGGACTTGGGTGAAACATCTTTTGTATTGGGAATAAAGATATATATAGATAGATCAAGAAGATTGCTTGGTCTCACGCAGTCCACATACATTGATACCATCGTTAAGAGGTTCTCGATGGATGACTCCAAGAGAGGACATCTACCAATGTGTCATGGCATGTCTCTATCCAAGTCTATGTCTCCCAAGACTGACGCAGAGATAGCGACGATGACAAGCATTCCGTATGCATATGCAATTGATAGTATCATGTATGAGATGATATCTACACGTCCTGACGTGGCTTTTGCTCTAAGTGTATTGAGTAAATATAAATCAAACCCTGGTCTTCCACACTTGGAAATCTGTGAAAGACATCCTCAAGTAATTGAGAAGGACCAATAATTTGTTCTTGGTCTATGGGAGTGGAGAACTGAAATTGAAAGACTATAGCGACTCTATCTTCCACAGCGATATCAATGATTCAAAGTCAACATCTGGGTTCGTATTCATGCTCAATGGTGCTGCTATCTCTTGGAAGATTTCCAAGTAAGAGAGCACTGCGGATTCAACCATTGAGGTCGAAGACATTCCTGCATCAACTGCTGCAAAGGAGGCTATCTGTTTAAGGAATTTCGTCCAAGATTTGGGCATCAAACCTAAAGGAGTTGCTCCAGTCTCGGTGTTTGGAGACAACACAGGAGCCATTGCTCAGGCGAAAGAGCCAAGATCTCATTAGAAATCCAAACATATATTGAGAAAGTACCACATCATCTGAGAGATTGTGGTAATAGGAGAAGTGTCGATTTACAAAGTCGGCTAATGTTGTTGATAAACTATCTAAGCATTTACCTGGACCATTATTCGAGAAGCATCGGGAATTGATGTGTTTGAAGCATATGGGTAGTTGGCTCTAGTGCAAGTGGGAGATTTCCGTTGAGCCAAGTGTTGACCGAGGGTTAACATTGAAACTATATGTATAAACAATATTTATTTTTATAATATTTGAAATTATTGTTTTGGCACATCTTTATCTGTATATCCATGGTTGTTGCATAGATAAAGTCCTTGAATATACAAATAGTAGAAATAATACGAGATGCTCATATGATGAGTAGCATGAAACTCATATTTGGAATACTGTATATTCTAAACAGTTCCTAGTCGATTCAACTGTCGATAAAAAGGATAAAGGTAACTCGAGTTTGAGACTAGTATCTGCGATGTCAGTACCATGTTTCATTGGTAGAGGACATTGTGATGTCCGAGCATGCAGATAGGTGCTCCTTGTAGAGTGCACTGAAAAACCCTACATAAAGGACTTTCCAAGTGGTTCTCACTTATCGAGTGGAAACATCTTAGTTTATGATTGTACACGATTAGTCCTTATGACCCGGGACAACTATGTGATTGTATATGCTAGCATTGCACTTTGACTTGTTTACCGACTCACATGGGGTCATCGGGTGGCATGGTTGGGTGTTTTATCGAAACATATAGGAGTCAATGAATTGTAGTCGGGGATTCACCGATTACCTTCAAGTATGGATATTCTATGTGATCTCATGTGTATGTAGTTTAAAATATCTGATTAGAGTGTAAGTAGTAACTAAGAAAGGTGTTTCTTAGTATACACCAACGATTCAACTACGACATGACGCATAATATCGATTCTTTGACAACTCTCGATATACCAATAGTTGTCGAATCGGTCGAGATATATGAGACGAAGCGATCGTACTGTACGCTAACCATAATTGAATGGTTATTGCTGGCACTATCATTTGATACATACGGTGTAACACCTCGAAAATTTTAAGTCCACGCAAACCACATGCATGCAATTACTAAATTCCCTTGTATTTTAATTAAATGTTTTAATTGCATGAATTAATTATGTTGCGCATATTGACATGTTTAAAATATATTTTCTACATGGTTGCATTAAAATGTATTTTTAAAAAAGATTTTTCAAGGGACGATCGAGGAACGGGGACCGATGGCTGAAAAACGTAAAATGCTTTTATTAAATAATTGTTTTTATTATTTAAAATATGGGTGCTGCTTTTTCATATTTTTGAAAATATGGGGTTTTGAGGTGATTTTATATGCCGGGACGTAAATTTTATCGATGTTGGTTTTTCAAGAAAAATATGAACTTTTAAGTAACCCGGCTATTAAATTCACAAACCTATTTTATCAAAACCATTTTTTTGATTTAATTAAATCTTAATTAAAACTAATGGTCCTAATTTAATTGGCTTAATAGACCTAAGCCTAGTTAGTAGTTAATTAGTATTTAAAATGTTAAAAAAAAATCCTATACAAGCAACACAATCTCTCGGCCGCACACTCACAATTCTGAAAAACTCTTCCCACCACCCTCATACACGATACACACATACACAACTCAAAGTAGAAGGGTTTTCGAAGGGTTCAAGGTGATTCTAAGCCAAGGTTCTTGCCCGTTCTTCGTCGTCAACGTTATTTCGTGCGTTTAAAACGCAAAAGCACGCCATATTTCTTTCTTTTCTCATCTTTCACACCATAGTAATTATTTAAAATTGTTTTTTGCATGAAAAACATGGCACACAAGATGAATTTTCGTAACTACATGCATAGGTGTCTTAAACTTCTGTTTTTGCTTCCCAAAATCATGTTTTTATATTGTATAAGTGCCTGCCGTGATTAGGACTTGGTTAAGGATGATTTTCATGAAATTTAGAGTCTTAGATACACATACAAAAGGTTGCAAATTAAAAAGGAACAAGCTGGAACCATAGGATTTCAATTGCCAAGAGGGGCCGAGAGTTTTAAAGGTGGGTGTGCTTGTTGGGGATTCAAGGGCTCGGCTATGTTTGCATGGTTGATGGGGCTCAACCAGGGCTCGTCCTGGGTTAGGGGTGGTCTCGTTCTAGGGCTGGGTTGGTTCCTAGGGTGGCTAGGGCTCGCGCTAAGAGGGCTGGAAGAGTCCTAGCGTGAGGGGAGTCTTCACGCGTGTTTCTGTGTGGCCGAGAATTTCAGAGAGGGTTGCTCGGTTGTGGGCTGGGCTGGGTGGTTCGCCAGGGTCCTAGGATGATGGGAAGGGGTCGGGCTAGGGGCTGGAGTGGTGGGCTCGCTGCTGGCTCGAACAAAACGTTGGAACCGTGTAGTAGCAAGGGAACGCGCAGGCTGTCTTCTGAATTCAGTGCATCATGCGTGAGTTCCAAGGACTGGGCTGGTCTGGGTTAGGGCTGGACGTGGTCCAAGGATGTTGAGGGTCATGTGGGCTCGGTGGTGGCTCGGCTGGGAGAGTCCTAGTTGAGTTAGGAGTTCTAGAGTTGCCAAGGAAACTCACGCACATGCAGATTTTTTGGCCAAGTTCCAGGAGTGATTGGGTGAGCTAGGGGCTGGTTCTTTGTGCTGGGCTTGGTCAGGAGGGTCCCTAGGTGAGTTGGCTAGGTTTTGTTTCAAGGTGGCTTGGGCGTGGCTCGAGTAAATTGGGAGATGGCTCGGTGTGTTCGTTAGGGTGTCAATTTCGAAAATTATAAGGCTAAAATTGATTCCATGGGTCCACGTGGGTGGCTCATGACTTGGAAGGGTAAAATAAATCTTAAAAATGTTATGTTTAAAATTTGGGATCAAAATAACGAGTTTTGGATTTATTCGGGATTTAATCGCCGCACGAAACGCTAATTAACGAGTTAATTGAAACGCCTAGGTTTAAGCTTTATAAAATTATGAAAATTTATTTGAAAGCTTAAATAATTATTAAAAGTTTAAGTTTTTAATTTGGTTTAATTTTATATTAAGGTTTGGTTTAATTCGGGATTTAAACGTGTTAATACGTCTTATTTAAAGATTAAATTAATAGTTCTCGATTTAAGCTAAATAAAAATATGAGAAAATTCATGAAAGCTTAAATAATTATTTGGGACATGTTAGAGTCATGGAAATGAAGGAAAAAATCAAAAACGTAAAATGTCAAGTCCAGGGGTAAAACGGTCTTTTTACACCTAAAAATTAGTAAACGTCATGGCAGTGCTCTGAATGCTGTTTTATGTGCTAATATGATTATTTTCTATAGTTATGGATGTTTATGGGATTTTATATGTTAAAATGATATTATAAATGTTTAGGGAATTTTTTTTTTGTTTATGATTTAAGATGTCAAAATGTTATTTTACACGTTTTGAGGTTAAAATGTCATTTTAAATGTTTATGAAATGTTCATGATTAAATTATGATTTTTTTAAATGTCTATGGATTTTTATGAATTAAGGAAGACATTTAAAAGACATGTTGCATGCTTTGTTTCAAAAACAAAAAAAAATGTTATGTTATGCATGATTTTTTTTAAAAGTGATGGAAATGTAAAACGTTGAAGGAAGTGAAGTAATTGTGACTAATTCGATAATGTTGGAGATATCGTGAGGGTGATGGTCCCAGTGGAAGCCCGACGATCGTATTTTCATCATTACGAATATGTGGTAACGGTTATGTGGTAACGGTCTTGTGGTAACGGTAAGAATGAGAATATCGTGAGGGAAAAAGGCCCCAGAGGGAACCTCGACAATCGTATTTCTATTCGAAAGAGGATAGGCCAAGGCTCAGTTGACGGGTGAGAGTGTCGCTGATGTCCCCGCCGCCCAGTACTGTGGTTACATGTAGATGGATTCATCGAATTTTGAGGATTATATCATGATGAGGAAAGTCACAATTAACGATCTGAATTCAACGAAAGGAAAAGGAAAGGAAAAGGAAAAGAAAAAATGTTTATGATCATGAAAAATGTTTTATGTCATGTCGTGTTGAGGAAAAAAAGGAAAAAGTTAAGGTTTATGTTATGCATGTCATGAAAATGTTTATGCTTAAGGTTGATGCATCATTATGAAAATGTTTTATTTAAAGTTCATGCATCATAAAAAGGTTTACGAAAATGTTCATGTTTGAAGTTTATGCATCTTCATGAAAACGATATTTTAAGTACAATTATTTTTCACTGGTATATGTTGATTGTATTACGTATTACTTGTTATCAAGATTATGGTGTGTTGTCTTTAGACTCACTAGATGTGATGGATGCAAGTGAGTTTGAGGGAGGGACTTGGTGGGTGATTTTGACTGGACTGAAGGTGCACACAACCCGAGGACCAGTTAACATGATTGGCTGGGTACTATCAGGCTTGAGTTCTGACTCTTATTATGAAGAAGTTGATAAGTAAGAATGGTGCAATTGGCGTATGCTCATATAAGGACATGTTTAGTCCTAAATCACATTGATATGTGAACTCACTGCTAGTTGTATCAATTAACCATTGAGGGCCACACAAGTACTAGCTTTCTAGATCCTGTTGAGAATGACATTAGTTCAATGTATTGAACGGCTTACAAAGGAATTTATAATTTATAAGCACAAGGAACATTAGAAGTATGACTTCTAAGAGAATGTAACTTCTAATTTTTGAAAGTTTTCCTAAATTAAAAGTTGGCCAAATAAATAATGTACTTGAAAATTATGATTTTAAACATTGTTATGAACTTAATTAAATTAATTCAAGTCTTGAATTAATTAAACACTAATGGACCTAGTAGAGTCCAAATAATTAAATTAATTCAAGTGTTGGATTAATTAAATAACATTGTGTCTTGTAGAGTCCAAATGAAAATAATTATTCAACTAGTGGGCTTGAATAAATTCAAGTAAAATTTAATTGATCTCAAATGTGTTTGAGATATTAAAATAATAGTGCATGGGCTTTGTACATGTTATAAGTCCAAATAACATGCTAGAGATGTGAAAGGTTGGAAGTCAACTTTTTCAAATTAAAGGCTAGCATGCCTTTGGAATACACATTAGTGAGGGGTGCTCGATTTTTTCTCATGCAAAATGCTGTTTTAAAACTTCCGTTGCGCATTCCAGGCACCCATAACCGATCCCCAACAATTTTGCTAACTTATAAGCCAACTGATCCAGTTGAGCTGATTAATCGCTTAACAGATATAAGTTTGGAGGATGACAGTGAAGATTACAATCATATTTGTAACGATCGTGGGACATTAGCCTGAACCAACATGGGCCTCGGCCTATACCCATGCACCACTAATGGTCATGGGTCGTTAGGATGGTCCAGGCTCATGCCCATGCACCTTCACTCATATAATATCCCACCCCTGGAAAGTGGTTTGAACACTTGAACCCAGGACCTCCGGGCTTAAATACCTAGATTCTTAAAGTGTTGGTACCAGTTGGGCTAGTAACGTCCAAAAAAAAAACCAACTACGTAAATCACATGCATGCAAATTCATTGAATTACTTAATTGTTTTATTTAATTGATTTTTTATGCTTGAGTTATATTTATTAAATGATTAAAGGTATGATAGCATGATTAAATGATTATATGACATGATTTCATGAAATTGAAGGATTTTTGGTATTTTTGAGTATATGATTTCAGCCAAAACACACAGCACCAACACACCATTATTTTTGAAATTTAAAGGAAGAAAAGCTAGGAGTCATCGTCGCCCATTTGTCCTTCCCCGCCGACGATCACGTATTCGAGCATTTTAAACGCAATTGCACATTTTCTAAACTCTTTTAAATATCATACAAATCATAATATGCATGATTTAATTGTTTATGCATGAATAAAAATTGGTGTTTGATTATTTTTACGATAGAACGTTTATTTTCAAAAATACGATGATTTTACGCTTGTTTTAAAAACGTTATGAATCCAATGGACACGCTGCCAATGTAGGATGATGTATGAATAATATATGAATTATTTGAAGTGAAAACCAGGCTGGAACCATCAGGGTCAAGGGCTGTGTAAGGTGGATAGAAGAAGGGAGGGTTTCCTAGCATGGTTTGGGTCATGGGGTTCGGGTGAGCGCTCGGCTGGGCCTGGGCTCGAATAGGGCTGTTGGGGGCTTGTTGAGGGACCTGTCTAGGGTCTGGTAGGGTCCTATCATGCCTAGGACCCATGGCTAGTTGGTTAGGAAGAGTCCATGATCTCATGGAATCTTCTCTTGCATTTATTTGGTACAGCCGAATGTTGCAGCATTTGAAAGGTTTAAGGGTTGGGCTAGGTCGTCTAAGAGGTGGCTTAGGGTGTTCTAGTGAAGGCCAGGAAGATTGGGACTCGAGGGTGGCTCGAGCAAGAGTCCTAGCCGAAGTAGGAACATATAGCGCCTTGGAAGAGCTTTAGCGCGCGGCTTCTGTTCTGGAATCAGGTGGCTCGCAGCATGGGTCTAAAGGGCTTGGGCTGGTCTTGGTTGGATTTGGGCATGGTCCAGGGTTGGTAAGGGTCAGGTGGGCTCGGTGGTGGCTCGGGTAGGAGAGTCCTAGTTGGCTAAGAGTCCGTGTGAAAGTGGGAAGGTACATGCGCATGTCTTGTGTCTTCGGGCAGGGCTTGGGTGTGAGTTAGGGTTAGGTTCTAAGGAACAATGATGGTCAGTAGGGTTTGCAGATGGGTTGGCTCATGTTTGGCTTGAGGTGGCTCGGGAGTGGCTCGAGTAAATAGGGAGATGGCTCGGTGTGTTTAGTCAAGGGTCATTATTCCGAATTTAAACATTAAAATTGGAACCATGGGTCAACGGGGGTGGTTCATCGCTCACAAGGGTATTTTAGGAAATAAAAAGGTTATGTTTAAAATTTGGGAAGAAAATATTTAGTTTAGAATTTATTTGGGAATTGAACGCCTCACGAATAGTTAATTAAAGAATTAATTAGAAAGCCTTGAATTAAGCTGAATAAAATTACCAAAAATTAGATTTAAGCTTAAATAATTATTTATGATAAGCCCATGTCATTAAAAGTAAGAAAAAGGTAAAATCGAGAATTTTTACTTCTAGGACAAAACAGTCATTTTACACTTGAAAATTACGTATAAGCTTGGAAGCGTCTCGAAGGAGTCGTAACGCATGTTAAATGATATTTTATGTTTTTTATGAAAAGATGAGATTTCATAATTTATGGTAAAGCTGTGCAGTTTTAACTGTTAAAATGGTATTTTTTGAAAGCTATGGTATTTTATGATTTTAAAAGAAAAATGAAAAATATTTTGAGGGATGTGAATTGACTGTTACAAATGATATATGATATGTGGGGGATCTGTTTTAAAAGGAACGATGAACTTGTGATTTCGTGGGGACATCGTGAGGGACAAGGTCCCAGAGGTCCCCGTGTACGGGACAAGGCCTTAGAGGGACCCGACGATCGTATTTCCATGCTAGAGCCTAGTGCCCACCCCCAATGGGCCATGTGGAGCTGAAGACCGATCAATCGACCAAATGATAAAAGCTTGTCACTTTCAAGGAACAAATTTCACCCAAATGATAAATGATAGAAAGCTTTACGATTAAATGATTTTACATATATGATTTATTTATGGTAAAAAATGAATTTTAGATGGTTTATTTATGCTCAAAAAGCTATTTTAAATAAAAATAAGATTTTTTTAATGCATGTGATTGTATATGTATTATTTGTTATTCATGTTTAGAACGTGCTGAGTGATTATGTAACGTACCGAACTTTTAAACTACTTGAAATTTGCGAAAAAATAAAAATTTTCTAAAAAAATAGGCGAACATTCAAAATTCGATAAAAATAAATTGTTCATCCCCAAATATTGTTGCAACAATGATCCCAAAGTAAAATTTGTCAAAGATATTTGCTTAAAATCTCATAACCAATAACATAAATCAGAGTACTTTTAAACATTTCATAGCTTAAAACTTGACGGTCCTTGGGTTTAGCCTCCCGCTCAGTCCAAGCCAACTCCTTGGTCCCCACCTCTAGTCTCCTCAAATGCATCATCACCTGCATCGATCAAGTCTAGTGAGTCTAAAGACTCAACACGTATAAGCTGAGGATAACGAGTAGTACATAATAAAATCACATGCAGCTTTAAAATAGAGTGTACGTACTTGAAACTGAACTTGCATACTTAAAAGCTTGAACGTAACATACTTGAAACTTGTACATACATACATAAACATAGACGTGTCATCATCATAAGACTTTTCTTAAACATGCTTGCATACTTGTACATACTAGAACATTCATAAACTTCATCATTTTGCGTAGAGGCATGTTTCAGAGCAAGTGACCCATAACATAAATCGCCTGATCAGACTAAACCGCAGTATTGGGCTGACAGGGAAAAATCCACTGCCACATACACGAGATCCCCGTTCATGCTTTAACGGGTGGATTGGTCCCCGTTCATGCTTTAACGCTTTCCAATCATGATCTAAACCCGTTCATGCTTTAACGGGGTGGATTGGTCCCTGGTCATGCTTTACCGCTTTCCAATCTCATACATAACTGGTCACAAGACATTTAGCATACCTCAAAAACTTGAAATATTTTCTTTGCACGTCAAACATACTTACTTGGCAGTTGAGGGATTAGTTAGATCTCGCTTGGGGCCACTGCTGCACACACTAACATGAATTTCAACACTTAACTTGCATAACTTAGACGTAGGTATGCGCACTCACCACCGAAATAAATAAACGGCTTATGAAATTCTAGATCGCTCGGGACTTGAACCCCGAAACAAATTCTAAGATGACGTGTGAATATTTCCCACCCATAAAAGACATGAACTCACTATTTGAATTTGAAAAGAAGGGGAAACCAAATATTCGGACAAGAGGAGTGGCGCTCGAGCGCTAAGAAATTACCGCTCGGGCGCCGAGCAAAAAACTTAAATTCTCGACAGTGAGGGTGGCGCTCGTGCCATAAAATGTTACCGCTTGGGCGCCGAGTTTTCTGAAGTTCTACTCTCGGACAGAATGAGTGGCGCTTCGGGCGGTAAGAAATTACCGCTCGGGCGCCGAGTGTACTGAACTCGTGATTTGCCTCTTAATACCCTTAACCAAAAATACGATTCGTTAACCAATCCATCGAGACTCATCCTAGGACACTATGACACTGACTTGACTCCATAAAACGTCCCAAACGTTCCCAAAGAAACGATGCACGATACGCAACGTAATAAAACCCATAAACTCAAATTTTAACACCCAAAATAGTTTTCACAACTACTCGTTCTCCCAAGTTTCTAACGGCGCGAAATAAAATGTCAATGACCTTCCCAACATCATTAACCACATACCTAAACTGCAGCAGCAACCACCCGTCAATCCCCAACGAAGCCTGCAACCATAAAACTTGAAGAACGCGTCACTAGCATATATTTTCAGAAAACGCAGTTTTCAGAAAACCTCATAACTCGCTCAATTTTTATCAAAATATTTAGAATTTTATATCAAATCGAAGGTATCAAAAAGTTCTACGATTTTTATGTTGAAAGTTTTCTCAAAATCGCGATCGAAAAATCGCAGTTTTTAAAAGAACGGCAAAAACGAGATTTTCAGATCTCGAAACGTTCAAAATGCGATATAAACAATTTCCGCTCAAAATTTACACATCACACATATATTTTTGCTCATAAAAACAACGCAACACCTACTATGACATGATCGACGCAGAAAAAAAATAGAATATACGTGCCTTATAATGTTAAAGTTTACCGAACCGACGATACCGAAGCGGAGATGGCGCGAGGATTGATCCGGGACGATGGTGGCTCGATTTTCTTTGAAGAAAATACATGAAAATTTGCTGGAAATTCGAGAAGGAGGGGGCGGTTGCTATGAACTCAAGGAACCCTATGTTTTCTTTTAAAATGATAAATGGTAACAAGAAAAATGTGTGTGTGTGTTATACGTGTAATGGTGTGTGTATAGTGTGTGTGTGCATGTGTTTACGGTGATAATTAGGGAGGGTAATAATTTTCTTAATTATTAATTAGCAACTAATTTAAAATACCAACTCTCCCTTGACTATAACAAAAATCTCTAATTAGCAAAATAAAATACACAATGCTAACTTTAAAAGTTTTAAAATTCTAAAATCACTAAATAAATAAATTAGACTTTTTTAAAAATGCTAAAAACTTAATAATTCTTTCAAAATGCCCCATTTTCAATTAAAAATAGAATACCAAATTTAAAAATTGCCGAAATCGTCATCGGTCTCTTTTCCTCGATCCCGCATTGAATAATCGCCTGAAACATGAAACTAGAATAATGCAACTTTCACAAATTAAGCATCACTAAACTCATTTTAAATTAAATAGATGAATTAACAATTAAATAAATGCATGGGTTATACGTGTACTGAATTTGGGCTCTACAGTTTCTCCCCCACTTATATGAATTTCGTCCTCGAAATTAAATCTTACCAAACAGTTCTGGGTAGCGATTCCTCATATATGTCTCGGTCTCCCAAGAGGCTTCCTCTATTGATTGATTCAGCCACTGGACTTTGACCAACTTGGTCACCTTGTTCTAAAGTCTCCGCTCCTGTCTATCTAGGATTTGGACAGATCTTTCCTCATATGACAGATCTGGAGCCAACTGCAACGGCTCGTAGCTCAAAACATGCGAAGGATTAGCTAGGTACTTCCTCAGCATTGAGACGTGGAACACATTGTATACCCCGGCCAGATTCGGCGGTATGGCTACACGATAAGCTAGTGTCCCAACTCTGTCAAGAATTTCAAACTGTCCAATAAACCTCGGACTCAGCTTGCCTCTTTTCCCAAATCTCATAACACCTTTCATGGGTGCTATCTTCACAAAAACGTGATCACCTATGGCAAACTCGAGATCTCTCCTCCTCCTATCAGCATAACTCTTTTGGCGACTCTTGGCGGTCTTCATTCTGTCTCGTATCTTGACCACCACATCTGCAGTCTGCTGAACTATCTCAAGACCAAGTTCTGCTCTTTCACCGACTTCATCCTAATGAATCGGCGATCTGCACTTCCTTCCATACAATGTCTCATAGGGAGCCATACCAATAGATGCTTGGAAACTGTTGTTGTAGGTAAACTCCACTAGAGTTAGCTTTAATTCCCAAATCCCCTGGAAATCGATCATACAGGCTCGCAATAGATCCTCCAAAATTTGAATCACTCCCTCAGACTGGCCATCTGTCTGCGGGTGAAAAGCTGTACTAAAAAGCAACTTCGTCCCCATGGCTCCATGCAAACTCTTCCAAAAGGACGATGTAAACCTCGGGTCCCTTTCGGACACAATAGAAACTGGGATCCCGTGCAATCGAACGATCTCCCTGATATAAAGCTCCGCATACTGCGTTATGGAGAAAGTCATCTTCACTGGCAAGAAGTGCGCTGACTTAGTGAGTCGATCCACTATGACCCAAATGGCATTAAAACCTCTGACTGACTTTGGCAGACCAACAACGAAGTCCATGGTAATATTCTCCCATTTCCACTCGGGGATAGGAAGTGGTTTAAGCATTCCTGCTGGCCTCTGATGCTCTGCCTTCACTTGCTGGCAAGGGATGCATTCAGACACAAATCTGCAGATGTCTCGCTTCATCCCTGGCATCCAATACAAAACCTGCAGGTCCTTGTACATCTTGGTACCTCCTTGGGTGGATTGAATACGGAGATGCATGTGCCTCTGTCAGAATATCCTCTCTGATCGAATCAATGCTAGGCACCCACATTCTACCTCTGTATCTCACAATACCATCAAACACTGTGTAGAGTACACTGCCCTTGGCTTCATCTTTCAGTCTCCATTTCTACAACTGCTCATCTAAAGACTGGCCTTTACGGATTCGGTCAAACAACGAAGACTTGACTGTCAGATTAGACAGTTTAGGAGCTCTGCCCTTGCGATAAAATTCTAGACCAAACCTCTGAATCTCGGACTGAAGAGATCTCTGTACTGACGACTGTGCTACGACTGCAACTTTACGGCTCAAGGCATCTGCCACAACATTAGCTTTCCCTGAATGGAAGCTAATTTCACAATCGTAGTCTTTTACCAACTCAAATCACCGTCTCTGTCTCATATTCAGCTCTTTCTACCTGAAGAAATACTTGAGACTCTTGTGATCGATAAATATCTGGAATTTCTCACCGTACAAGTAATGTCTCCATATCTTCAAAGCAAAGACAACGGCGGCTAACTCAAGATCATGAGTCGGGTTGTTCTTCTCATGCACCTTCAACCGCCTGGAAGCATAAGCTATAACCCGACCATGCTGCATCAACACTGCGCCTAACCCGAGCTTAGATGCATCTGTGTATAACACAAAATCTCCTTGTCCTGATGGCATGTCTAACACCGGCGCTGAAATAAGAGCTTGCTTCAAAGTATCGAAGCTCTTTTGGCACTCGCCACTCCACACGAACTTAGCATTCTTCTTGGTCAATGAGGTGAGTGGCACTGCTATCGAGGAAAATCCCTGAATAAATTTCCTGTAGTGGCCTGCTAGGCCTAGGAAACTATGAATCTCAGACGCATTCTTCGGCTCAACCCATTCCTGGACTGCTGCTACCTTAGCTGGATCCACCTCACTACAACTGCTAGATATTATATAGCCCAAAAACGCTACCTTCTCCAACCAAAATTCACACTTACTGAATTTCGCGAATAACTTACGACTCTACAAAATCTGCAAAACTGTACTCAAGTGCTGACTGTACTCTTCATGGCTCTTGGAGTATATAAGCATGTCGTCAATGAACACTATGACGAATTGATCTAGGTAGGGCTGAAATACTCGATTCATGAGGTCCATGAAAATAGCTGCAGCATCGTCAGTCCAAATGGCATCAGTAAGAACTTGTAATGCCCATATCTGGTTCTGAAGGCTGTCTTATGAACATCTGCATCTTTCAACTTCAGCTGGTTATACCCCGATCGAAGATCTATCTTAGAGAACACTATGGCTCCCTGCAACTGATCGAACAAGTCCACGATCCTTGGAAGTGGGTATTTATTCTTGATCGTTACCTTGTTCAGCTCTCGGTAATCGATACACAGCCTCATGCTCCCATCCTTCTTCTTTACGAAGAGTACTGGTGCGCCCCATGGTGAGAAGCTAGGGCGGATGAATTCCTTGTCAAGGAGCTCCTGAATCTGCTATTTGAGTTCTAGCATCTCAGCTGGAGCTAAACGGTACGGTGCCTTGGAGATTGGCACTGTACCTGGCATAAGATCGATTGCAAACTCCACCTCTCTCTCTGGTGGAAGACCTGTGACGTCGTCAGGAAAGACGTCTGGGTCAGGAAAGACGTCTAGGAAGTCTCTGACTACTGGCACATCTGATAATGACAGAGTGGGTATGTCAGGTGTTGAAAGAATACTGGCCAAGAAAGCCTGAAATCCCTTGGAAATAAATCTCTGTGCCTGCATGCAAGAGATCATGCGAGAGAAACTTCTCCATCTGGCTGGTTCAAATAGAAACTGCTCCATGCCCAACTGTCTAACCAATATTGATCTCTTCTGAAAATCAATCAAGACTCTATTCCTTGTCAGCCAGTCCATTCCCAAAATGATATCAAATTCTGGCATCGGCAACACTATCAGATCGGCATATACTAGGTGGCCTTGTAGTTCAAGATCAATGTCTCTGACCACACTAGTAGCTGACAACTCTTCCCCTGATGGGACTGTTACTGAATAATTCACGTCGAGTCCAATAGACTTGATGTCTAGATGACTAGCGAACGATTCTGAGATAAAGGAGTGAGTGGCTCCTGAGTCTATCAATGGCCTTCGTGGATACCATATTTATGAAAATATTTCCTGAGATACGTTAGCACAACACCAAACTTATATCCCCAAAATTCTATATTAACCTTAAGCAACGCAGAAATTAATATCCCAAGTGACTCAAAAATAGTGTTAGCGCACTAATAATCCCAAATAAAATTTCAACATGCGTCAAAATAATGCTGACCTTAGGTAGAAAAGTTTACCGGTCAGTAATGTCGTGTCTGGGTTCGCCTCCTGCGCATGCATGGTGAACACTCTGCCCTGGGTCAGCTGCCTCCACTGTGGGCACTCCTTCAACATGTGGTCACTTGCTCCGCATTTGAAATACTTGCCTGACCCATACGAACACTGTCCCGGGTGCTGGCGGTTGCACTTTGGGCACACCGGGTGCTCTCCCGGCCTCTGTGGCGCCTTATGCTGTGGCATAGGACCCTTGCCCTTTGGCGGTCCCTGATAAGGCTTCTTTCCTGGCTGCCCCTTGAACGGCCTGTTAAACTGAGGTCGCTGCTACTGTTGCTGTGGAGCCTGATAGGGCCTCTTGCCTTGCCTGTCAGCCTCAATATCCCTCTAATCCTGCTCTGCCGCCAAAGCTCTAGACACAAAAATTGCAATAGTAGTAGGACCAGCTACTCGAACATCACGGCGCAAGATCGTCCGCAATCCATCCATGAAATGCCTCAACTTCCCTTGGGCATCATTAGCTATTAGGGGCACAATATGACACCCCCTCTCAAACTTCGTGACAAATTCTGCCACACTGCTATCTCCCTGTCGCAGTGTCATGAATTCCCTGATCAGTCTGGATCGTACTTCTTCAGTGATGTACTTAGAGTAGAACACCTCCTTAAAGCCATCCCAAGAAAGGATCTGCAAATTCGCTGCTACGGACGCGCTCTCCCACCACATTCTGGCGTCCCCGGTCAGTAGAAATGTGGCACACCTGACCCTAGCTGCATCTTGCAACTCCATAAAGGCGAAAATCACCTCGATGGATTTAATCCATCCCTCGGCTAACATCGGGTCAGTTGTCCCCAAGAACTCCTTTGGGCTCATCCGTCTGAACCTCTCGTATACTGCTTCTGGTCTGGGCCTCGCTTCTGTATTTGCCGCAGCCTGGTTCCCCGCAAACTGTGCGAAGAACTGCGTCATACCTGCGAGCATCTGCGCCTGCATATCTGGTGGTGGAGGAGGAGGAGCGTCTCTCCCCTCCTCTCGGGCCTCTTTGTCCTCATCCCTTGCTTCTCAGGTTAATCATTCGTCTAGGAGGCATACTGTTCCAATAATTTACCCAACACGTAAAACCCAATATGCATGAACATGACATCAATAATACAAGATGCACGTTAATCAAACTTAAAACATGGACATGCTGGAATCATGAATTAATGCTTAGTACATAACATAACTCAAAACTTTAAAACTTACAGACTTGAGGTGTGACTTCGTGAGCTTCTTGCGACTAGCAGTAGGAGTAACCCTTTACAAGAACACCGCTCTGATACCAAATGTAACGTACCGAACTTTAAAACTACTTGAAATTTGTGGAAAAATAAGAATTTTCTAAAAGAAAATGGTGATCCTTCAAAATTCGATAAAAATAAACTGTTCATCCCAAAATATTGTTGCAACAGTGATCCCAAAGTAAAATTTGTCAAAGATATTTGCTTAAAATCTCATAACCAATAACATAAATCAGAATACTTTTAAATATTTCATAAAGCTTAAAACTTGGCGATCCTCGGGCATAGCCTCCCGCTCAGTCCAAGCCAGCTCCTTGGTCCCCACCTCTAGTCTCCTCAAATGCATCCTCACCTGCATCGATCAAGTCTAGTGAGTCTAAAGACTCAACACGTATAAACTGAGAATAACGAGTAGTACATAATAAAATCACATGCAGCTTTAAAATAGAGTGTACGTACTTGAAACTGAACTTGCATACTTAAAAGCTTGAACGTAACATACTTGAAACTTGTACATACATACATAAACATAGACGTGTCATCATCATAAGACTTTTCTTAAACATGCTTGCATACTTGTACATACTTGAACATTCATAAACTTCATCATTTTGCGTAGAGGCATGTTTCAGAGCAAGTGACCCATAACATAAATCGCCTGATCAGACTAAACCCTAGTACTGGGCTGACAGGGAAAAATCCACTGCCACATACACGAGATCCCCGTTCATGCTTTAACGGGTGGATTGGTCCCCGTTCATGCTTTAACGCTTTCTAATCCTGATCTAAACCCGTTCATGCTTTAACGGGGTGGATTGATCCCTGGTCATGCTTTACCGCTTTCCAATCTCATACATAATTGGTCACAAGACATTTAGCATACCTCAAAAATCTTGAAATATTTTCTTTGCACGTCAAACATACTTATTTGGCGTTGATGGATTCGTTGGATCTCGCTTGGAGCCACTGCTGCACACACTAACATGAATTTCAACACTTAACTTGCAAAACTTAGACGTAGGTATGCGCACTCACCACCGAAATAAATAAACGGCCTATGACATTCTAGATCGATCGGGACTTGACCTCGTTTAATCGTACTAACCATGACATCGAAGCCCGAAACAAACTCTAAGATGACGTGTGAACATTTCCCAACCATAAAAGACATGAACTCACTATTTGAATTATAAAAGAAAGGGAAACCAAATATTCGGACAGGAGGAGTGGCGCTCGAGCGGTAAGAAATTACCACTCGGGCGCCGAGCAAAAAATTTAAATTCTCGACAGTGAGGGTGGCGCTCGTGCGGTAAATTTTACCAGCTCGGGCGCCGAGTTTTCTGAAGTTCTACTCTCGGACAGAATGAGTGGCGCTCGGGCGGTAAGAAATTACCGCTCGGGCGCCGAGTGTACTGAACTCGCGATTTGCCTCTTAATACCCTTAACCAAATATACGATTCAGTGAACCAATCCTTCGAGACTCATCCTAGGACACTATGACACCGACTTGACTCTATAAAACGTCCCAAACGTTCCCAAAGTAACGACGCACCACACGCAACGTAATAAAACCCATAAACTCAAATTTTAACACCCAAAATAGTTTTCATGACTACTCGTTCTCCCAAGTTCCTAACGACGCGAAACAAAACGTCAATGACCTTCCCAACATCATTAACCACATACCTAAATGCAGCAGCAATCACCCGTCAATCCCCAACGAAGCCTGCAACCATAAAACTTCAAGAACGCAGCACTAGCATGTATTTTAAGAAAATGCATTTTCAGCAGTCCCACAAAAAACGTCATAACTCGCTCAATTGTTATCCAAATATTTTGAATTTTATATCAAATCGAAGGTATCAAAAAGTTCTACGATTTTCATGTTGAAAGTTTTCTCAAAATCGCGACTGAAAAATCGTAGTTTTTAAAAGAATAGCAAAAACGAGATTTTCAGATCCAGAAACGTTCAAAATGCGATCTAAACAATTTCCGCTCAAAATTTACACATCACACATATATTTTTACGCATAAAAATAACGCAACACCTACAATGACATGATCGACGCAGAAAAAAAATAGAATATACGTGCTATATGATGTTAAAGTTTACCGAACCGACGATACCAAAGCGGAGATGGCGCGAAGATTAATACCGAAGCGTAGATGGCGCGAGGATTGATCCGGGATTGATCTGGAAATTGGAGAGGGAGGGGGCGGCTGCTATGAACTCAAGGAACCCTAGGTTTTCTTTTAAAATGATAAATGGTAACAAGAGAAATGTGTGTGTGTGTGTTATACATGTAATGGTGTGTGTAAAAGTGTGTGTGTGCATGTGTTTAGGTGATAATTAGGGAGGGTAATAATTTGCTTAATTATTAATTAGCAACTAATTTAAAATACCAACTCTCCCTTGACTATAACAAAAATCTCTAATTAGCAAAATAAAATACACAATGCTAACTTTAAAAGTTTTAAAATTCTAAAGTCACTAAATAAATAAATTAGACTTTTTAAAAAATGCTAAAAACTTAATAATTCTTTCAAAATGCCCCATTCTCAATTAAAAATAGAATACCACAATTAAAAATTGCCGAAATCGTCACCGGTCTCTTTTCCTCGATCCCGCATCGATTAATCGCCTGAAACATGAAACTCGAAAAACATTTAACGTGCATCACATAAACATATTTAATTTAAAATAATGCAACTTTCACAAATTAAGCATCACTAAACTCATTTTAAATTAAATAGATGAATTAACAATTAAATAAATGCATGGGTTATACGTGTACTGAATTTGGGCTCTATACATTAGAGTCACTAGGTTTGTATGATTCATGATTTGATTATATAATGGGTGACGCTTACGATTGAGTGGATCGAGTGCTGCAGTACACTATCGAGGGACCTTTATTATCTGTACTAGCTTGATTGATAAAATATTTGAAAGATTTATGTTAACGAATTTATTGGAGACGTTTTTAAGCTTTATTTTATGGGTTCGTAGATCTTTTTAAAGGTCGACATAGGAATTATGTTTAGTTGACGATTTAGGACTTTTATGCACTCGAGACTTCAAATGTTAAATTATTATGATTTATGAAAATATTAATTTTATTTTATTTGGTATTTTCGAGTTTATGATTTTTTAAAAAAAATCAATGTCGTTTCAATATTGTCAAAAATTCCCTTCAAACACCAGAGCCAGAAATGGTAGAACCACCAGTTGGACATGATTCATTTTTTGATAATCAGTTTAATGAACAGCTAGAAAACATTCAACCTCACACTGACGTTGTTTCAACTGAAACAGAAGAAACTGGTCAGTTACAAGCTGAACCAGATTTACAAACGTGCCAAGAATATCCAAACTACAAATAGAGCAGAAACCATCCTAAGAACTTGGTAATAGATAACTTATCTGATCCGGTAAAAACCATAAATCAGATGTTAAATTTATTTATACGTTCTGCTTTTATATTGCAACTTGAACCAAAGAAAATTGAAGAAGCTCAAACTGATCCTAGTTTGGTCATTGCTATGTAAGAAGGGCTTAATCAGTTTACACATAACAATATCTTGAATTTAATTCCAAGGCCTTCTTCAAAATCTATTATAGGTACCAAATGGGTAAACAGGAACAAACTGAATGAAGATAGTTCAGTTGTGCGCAATAATGGGAGACTAATCTCACAAGACTATAGACAGGAAGAAGGAATAGATTACGACAAGACTTATGCTCCAGGTGCTCGAATGGAAGCAATCATAATATTCCTAGCTTACGCATCTTTCAAGAACTTCAAATTATATCAGATTGATGTGAAAGCGCATTTCCGAACGATCAGTTATAAGAAGAAGTGTATGTAGAACACCCTCCAGGTTTTGTAAATCACTTACTTCCTGATCATGTTTGTCATCTTAATAAAGCTTTATATGGTCTGAAAAAAACACCTCGAATTTGGTATGAGACCTTATCAAAATTCTTAATTGATCATGATTTTACAGTGGGAACAATTGATGAAACATTGTTCAAATTTACAAAGAAAGATTATTCATTAATTGTTCAAATTTATGTTGATGATATCATATTTGGGTCAACTAACCTCAAATTATGCGATAAGTTTTCTAAGCTGATGTATGATAAATTTGAGATGAGCATGATGGGTGAACTGACTTTATTCATAGACTTGCAAGTGAAGCAACTGGATACTGATATTTATATCAGTCAGTCCAAATACATGAAGGAATTGCTAAATACATTTGGCATGGAAACATGTTCAGCTGCATCCACTGCCATGATCTCATCAATTAAACTAGATAAAGATAAAGGGAGAATATCACTTGAGATGACACTCTACAGAGGTTTGATAGGTTCTTTGTTATATCTAAATGCTAGTCGTCCTGATATTATGTTTGCATGGTGCTTATGTGTCAGATTTCAAGGTAATCCTAAACAATCGCAATTCCTAGCTGCTAAACGTATATTGAAATATCTAAAAGACGCACAACATGTGGACTTATAGTATGCTAAGGATTCTTATTTCAATTTAGTTGGTTATTCAGATGCATACTATGCAGGATGAAGCTTGATCTTAAAAGTACAAGAGGATCATGTCAGTTTCTAGGAGACATACTGATCTCATGGTTTAGCAAGAAGCAAACATCCATCACCACTTCCACAACTGAAGCTGAAAATTTAGCTGCTGGAAGTTGTTGTGCTCAATTGCTCTGAATTCAGCGACAAATGAAAGATTATGGAGTAGAAGATGAATATTCACCAATATTTTGTGACAACACTAGCTCCATTGCGATTACATATACTCCAGTTCTTCACTCAAGAACCAAGCACATTGATGTCAGACATCACTTCATCAGAGATCATGATCTCAAGAAGGATATCAGGCTGGAATATATCTTAACTGAACAACAACCAGCGGATATCGTCACCAAGCCATTACCAGAGACTAAGTTTTCTTAATTTAGGGCTTATTGATTTTTCTTAAATGTTTAATTTAGGTGGAACTTTGAGTTTCAATAAGTCAACAGTCAGTTGTTAACAAACTGAACTGAATCAGTTTCGAACTAATTTGGTAGTATCTGAATAAACTAATCTTATCTCATAAGTTGATTAACTTTAATTCTTTTTAGCTCCTTAATTGAAATAGTGACCAAGTATAAATTTCTTATTTAAATCTATTCAAATTTTGAATTTCAAATATTTTATTTCCGTTCTCTTATAACTGCCCAATTTTGCTTCTAAATTTAAATGACCAACGGTTGAATATCTTATGTATTAGTTCAAATTTTTCACGAACTTCTATGTGCCCAAAATTTGAACGGTCACGAGATATAAATAGAAATCACTCTCTCAGAAGTGTTCTCACCATTGCCAAAGTTTCTATTTCTCGAATTTTCAGAGCAATTCACTTGCATTCTTCTTTCTTTACAGCTAAAAATCTACTCAAATGACATCTCAAACACCTGCTTATTTCTCAAATGCAGTTGCAATCAATTTTGAATCAATTTTCTAACATTCCGAAGAATCAGTTCGCAGCCTATTTGAAAATTTTCGAAGCATTTGAGCTTCGTACCTTTCTAGGGTTGACGACCCAAGAAATATATTCTGCTGAGATTCTGTCAATCTATGAGTCCTAGCTCAGTCACAGATGATGGGAAGATTCAGATGAAGGTAAATGATCATTATGATCGTGGATGAAGAGTTTTTCAGAACTCTGTTTAAACACCTAACTGAAGGCCTCTCGAGTTTCTCAGAGGTTTTTGCCGCTGATATTGCAGAAATTTATCTTGGGAATCAGCTATCATGAAAGATTTCAAAGCCACCACAATCACCCAAGCCATGGAGAGAAGGTCATAATTCTTTGATCTTATGAGAATCAAGAGGCTGGCTGAGGTGACAGCTGAACTGAAGACAAATTATGATCCATCTAGTCCTACAAGTTGCAGTCTACTTATATATGAATTGTTGCTTGATAACTGCGTTCCTTAACCTGATGACGTGTCAAGCTGATTTATTAGTTGACTCTTTATAGCCGATGGAATATGTAACGTCCAAAAAATTTGAAGGTCCATGTGAACCACATGCATGCAAGTTATTAAAGTTCTTTGGTATTTTATTAAATTGTTTTAAATCATTAAATGCATGTTTATTTCATTAATTTGTTTTTTAATACATGGTTTATTTAAAATTTAATACATTAGGATTTTAAGTTGTATTTCGCGTTCGAACGAGGAACGGAGACTAGGGATATTCAAGAAAAATATTTTTATTGATTAATTATTTTTAATTAATTAATATGAAATGTTTTAAGGGCATTTTTCAATAAATTGGCCTTGTTGGGTATATTTACCCATCGGTGCATATTTTTAATCGATACGCAAATTTTATCGAAAAGAAGGACTTTCTGAGGGCTCGAGCAATATTTTCAAAAATATACCAAAACGAAATATTTTTCGGGAGTATGTTTGATTTTAATGGGCCTACTTTTAAGCTTATTTGGCTTAATTTTTAACCTTTTAATTATCAAATTAGGGCCCATTATTTATTAGTTTACTATATAATTACCACCTAAACACCTCTAAACCTAAACCTAATATGTTCAACAGCCGACACCCTCCCTCAGAAACATTTTTCCTCGTGAAGTGCAGATGACTACCTCGGCCAAGGAGTTATCCCTCAAGAAAAATTCCCCGGCTTGATTCCCGATGCTCGTTCTTCGGTTTTCTTGCGAAACATATATTTACCAAGCATGCTTTATATCATTTTTACTCATCGTACATGTTTTACATACCGATGAATGTGTTTATGCATGATATTTTTCGATCCAGCCACGAGGAAGGAAAAGCTCTCGATTTTTGTTGTGTTTCTCTCATTTTTGTTTGTTGCTCACGTTTTATTTGGTTATCTGTGCAAGGGGCTGCTATGATGGATTATTAAGAAACTTTTAACAGTGACATGATGCTATTTTAAGGAGTAGAAATCATGTTGGGGCTGTAGGTTGAAGGGTCGAGAGAAACGCCTCTTGGGAGTAGCTCGGTTCTTGGGACATCAGCGTGCGGGTGTCTCCTAGCAACATAGGGACCCAGCCGAGCCTTAGACCAGACCCTGGTGGGTCTGAGACAAGGCTTGGAAGTTGTAATGCCCGAAATTTTTATTCTGATAATCTGTAATTGTTGATTATGATTGGATATGATTATGAAGGATCGTTCCGAGACACGAAATGAGATTGCATGGGAGATTTAATGTGCGAGGACAGTACCATTCGCGCACATGCGCGAAAGAATGCCCACACATGCGCGAAATGGGCAGAAGACCTCGCGCATATGCGCGGAGTGAGGGCGCGCATATGCGCGAGCTGTGCGAGAAGCCAATGCCAATTCCAGAGAACCTCGCGCATATGCGCAGAAGATGGGTGCGCATATGCGCGAGCTGCAGAGATGTTATGTGCTGAGACCAGTAGGTCTCGCACATATGCGCGATTTGAGGTCGCGCATATGCGCGAGACGTGCTGAACCAAGGATGAGCCACGTTTCTTACCTATGCAAGTGGATATATATATTGGTCATTCCTTCAGATTTGATCAGGAAGAAATCAAGAAAAGCTTCAGAGAATTTGCAAAAAATCCTTACGCCTTTTTACATTTTAGATTTGTGATTGTGGAAGATCCGCCTGTCAGAATTTGAATCCGACTTCAGTACTATGTTCCTATCGACGCAGTCTACAACTGGACGTAAGTTTTCTTAAGTTTTGTTATGATTTAAAATTATGGCATTACCAGAATTTGATATGATTCATATATGGTGTTCTCAACATGTTAGACATCGTATAATCGAAACCGGATTGAAGAACAGATACAGTATGGAATTATTATTATTTTCAAAGTTGATTTGATTGAGATTGATATCAGATGTGTGTTGTATCGATTATGAGTTGTGGTAATTGATATCTGTTGATATTGTATTGACGGGGATATTCAGATTGTTCCGTTATGCCGTTGATTTTGAGTTAGATTCAGATTGATCAGATTCGGTATTGATTTGAGCAGTAGATTGATATTATACATCTTGATATTGTACTTGCCAGATTGAGTATTGACAAATTTTGAAATACCAGACTTGAACGTTGTCAGAACTACAATTAAAGAAAGGTATAAGTCAATGTCGATCCGGGAGAATGACTCGAGTGTGAAATACTTGAGTTTCCCTAAACCACATACTGATTGTTATTGTGTACATTGATTTGGATTAATATGCTTGTTCTATTGATTTATAGGAAGCATGTATTAGATGATTGGTCTTGTGACAGAACGGTCAAATGGTGATGGAATCGTCACTGGCCCATTGCACATTGTCACAGGATAGTGATTGGGGGAGGTGCCAAAGTCTTTGATGGATAGGTCAAGACACTGGATGTTTGGTTTATATCGATGTTTGATTAGAGGTGGATTTACTTCTATTACTAAGATTCGATATAGTATGCCAACGTCTGGAAACCGGGATCCCTAGACTAGGAATGAGTTTAGTCTGAGATATGGAGTCAGGAGTTGATTAACAGATTTATATTGAATTATGTTTTCAAATTTTGATAAATATTACTGATATCTGTCTCATGCTCTATATTGATTATATGATCGTATCGTTGATTTATACTGGGATATATTTCTCAACGGAGTTATCCGGCTGTTGTCGTGATTTGTATGTGTGTATGGCAACAGGTGGGACAGGATCAGGGTCGAGGAGATGAAGAGAGATCGTGATTAGAGTAAAGACTACGGACTTCAATGTTAGATAGGGTTTGAACACTTGATATGTAGTCGTTAAACCTTAGTTTTAAATGATTGTATATGGTACAAGACTTGTACTTTGTTTTCGATGTATATATTCGAATGAATTCCATTACGTTCCGCATTTGACACTTGTATGTTAAAACAAGAAAAAAAAATTTAGACCCTGTTTATTATATTGATTTAATTATTCCCACAGACAATTAAGAAATGAATTATTGTCCGGGTCCCCACAGAAGGGCTCGGCACGCGATAGATCCACCAGTGTAAGCAGATCGCATGAGTGGAGGAGAGGGGCTCGCGTGAGGGTGACTTCGGGTTCTTGTGTTCGTTTCCAACGTGTAGGCTGAATGGAGCCGGTGGCGTGGTCTCAGTAGGTTCTTTAGGGTCTGGTCTAGGTATTAGAAGTCTTGGCTTGTGGCTGGTGCGAGCTGTGGTGCGAGCCTAGGGGTGCTAGAGTTCGGGTAGTGCAAGGAAATGTTAGAGGATGAATAGCTGAAATGTCCAGAAATGTTTAGGGTCTTTTAAAATGGTTAAGAGCTGAGTCTTGATGGTTTTAGGGCCTATTAAGTGTTTTTAAGGTGTGGTAAAAAGTTGGGAAAAATTTGGTTTAGTTTCGAGTCGATTCGGGTTGAAACGGGACTCCGGTCCAAGTTTTAAAACGAATCGGTTAAGTTATAATATGGGCTCGAGTTTACATCTAGCAATGCTTTAAAATATGTTTTTGGACATTTTAAAGAGTTTCGTAAACTTCAGGTCAATTTTGGAGGTCCAGGGGTAAAACGATAATTTTTGGATTTCTAGGGGAAAAATGGTCATTTTGCACCTAGGGTTAGATTTTGGTACAGTCAGTGCCCAGGCACGTTTTATCATGTTTAAATTTTTATGCTTCATGTTTATGATTCTTTTTATGAAATTATGATCAATATGGTGCATGCTTGGTTTTAAGGGAAAAGTTATGTATATGCATGTTTTTATTAAGTGTTGAATATGATGATGTTTTTGAAGGATGGTAATTGGTTGTGACTGACGATATATATGCATACAATGACATGAGATATGATGAGCTGAGGCCAAGGCTCAGTGGAAGGGTAATGCTGTCATTAATGTCCCTGCCGCCCGGTATCGTGGTTACATGTAGATGAATCCATCGATAGAGCTGATACGATAGAGCTGATACGAAAATCACAACTAATGAACTGAATTCAATTAAATGAAAATGTATACGTATATGATGACACGAGCTGACGTGCTTTGTCACGATATGATTTTACACGACAGGTTTATGTTATGCTTTTAAGTTCTTGAAAGATATATTGAGCATGATATTTTTCACTGCTGTGTGCCATGTATATGTTCTTGTTATTCCCGATACAGGTGTGTTGAGTCTTTAGACTCACTAGGCGTGTGTGATGCTGGTGAGTTTGATGCTGAGGAGACTGGAGGTGCTGAACTCTGAGTAGGCAGCTCTGGTGCGGTGACAATACCCTAGGACCGCATGTTTTTTCGCATTTGATTTACGAGTTTTGAGAGGAGTTAACTTTTTTATACATTGATGATATTACGATCTTTACTCGTTTATGTAAACACTTTTATACGTTGATGGTATTACGATCTTTGCTCGTTTATGTTTACGTTTGAACTTGGATGACGTTGGTTATTTTTAAACTGCGCTATTTTTATTGCCAATTAAATATGATTATTTTAAATGTTATTTCGTGAGAGCTTTTAAAAAATATATATATTTCCGCACTTTTAAAACGGTAGACGTTTCAGTTGGTATCAAAGTAAGGGTCCTGTATAGGGTTGTGCCACCGCCAGCTTCTGCCGCTCAGTCTTCAAGCCTCAAGTCTGTAAGCTTTTTTGATTTAAATGTTTTTAATGCTATCACCAACATGTTTACATGATATTTGCTTTACAGTACATGTTTATATGTCGTTATGTTTTGAGATTAGATGCTTCAAAATTTTTTATGCATGTTAAGACATTAAATGAGAAATTATATGATTTTAATGCATGCTGGCTTTGTGGTGGAATTGTACATGAGTAAGAATTTTTCTATTGGGTATTAGGAAAGGTTGGAAATGATTTGACTATATTAACTTTTGGTTAATAAGTACTGATGTTCTATTCTTTGGGTCATAAGTTAGTCATGAAGATTATGAATGCTTTTGGGACTTGTAGATTTTCTAATAAAAACTGATGGTTCGTGGTTGTTAGTTGAATTAATTTTTGAGGATGTCATGTAAGGATTAATGATTCGAAGACTACGACGATCTTTGAAAGTATAAAAACGTAGAATTTATTTAGGATGCATGCTCTACCTAGTTAAATTTAATGATTGAATTGCATGAATTGAGAATTCTAAGGACCTAATTGTAATAACCTATAATTTGTGGACCTAAGTGCAAAAATAAAATTCTAAGGGACTATTATTGAATTTACCGAATTTTTGGGATTAAATTTTGAGTTTCGAGAATTTTAAGGTTAATGAGGCAAAAATTGAAAATTTTATTGGGACAAAAAAATGCAAATTTCAAAGCGTTGTAAGGCCAAAATTGTAATTTTCGAGAACTTTAAGAGCCAAATTGCAAATTTTGAAATTTTTGAGGATTAAATTCGAAATTTTGAGGAACACTTGGGTTAAATCAGTAATTTTTCGAGGTTAAGGGAATTGATTTTGGGTTTAATAAGCTTAAAGTTACCAAACTTTATGTTACGAGAAACCTATAAATTGAAATTAGGAACGCCAAGAACTTTTGGGTAATTGTGGAATTTTCGAAATTTAGGACAAATTGGATATTTTTTGAGGAAATTAAGAATTATCGTTGCAATTTTAAGAAATTTGGGGGAACTAGTTTAGCAGTAAGTGAGAATCGAATGGTTTAAAGGATAAGAAATTTTCGATGATTTAGGACTTGAAGAGATATTTAGAACCGTGAAACATCTGAGTTATACTATTATAAGGAATGGTAATCAAGGGCATTTTAGGATAAATCAAAATTGGGCTTGAAAATTTAAGCGCTAGTGAATTAATGCTGTGGCAAATTTAGAATTCAAAGTGATGACATTTTAAGGTAAAGTTGATCGGTTAGCTAAGTTATAATAGTAGACATGATAGCGAATTTTTGGGAATTTAAGTTTGATGTGTCATAAGTTTTAGTCATGATCTTAACAATTAGGACTATATATACCTTTATTGGAATTTGATTTTCTAGAAAATTGGGTATGATTGATGGTTAGGTTACTCGATAGACGCATGTAAGAATTGAGGTAGACACCTTGTCTTGAGGAATTTTTGTATGTCATTTAGAAATTTCGGAATAAGTGAATATGTGTGTTGGAATTATGTTATCCCAAAACTATTTGGGTTGCGTAAGTTTGAATTTCAAATTTATGGGATATGTGTTCATACAAAAATTTTGGGTGAAATAAAAACAAAAGGGAATTAATTATATTCAACATAAGTTATCGATGGACGAATATTAAGGTTTTTATCGAGTAAGAAATCTAAAATCTTAACATGGGGATTCTAGAACTCTATGGTTTATAAGTGAAATTGATTTATTAGAGTTAGTCTATCATTAATAGGGGATAATTTATTAAGTTTTATACGCTAGTATTAATTAAGTATTAAGAATACGTAACAACGCGATATTTGTTGCAATGAGGAAAGGCCAAGTGTCTTAGGCCTCAACTTTATTGGGAAGATAATAGTTTAAACATGCAATTGAGGCTAGAAAGATTTTATTATTTAGATAGAAGATCAATATGGTATAACATGGGTTTTATGGATTAACACTACTCGAATTTAAGATTTGCAACACTGTTATATTTGGGATGTACTTGTAAATAGTTAAAGTTACATAAGATTATTGCTGTAAGATAAGGACTCGATTCAAGGATCATAGGCTAATTTTGTTATGGGGTGGAGATAAGGTTTAACTTTTAAGTGTATCATGGAGGATAGAAGTCAGTCAGTAAATTTTGTGGCTAAGGTTTCCTAATTTGAACTGCTTAAATGCTAATGTAATAGGACGATGAACATTATGGGTATAATATAAGAAAAGTAAGGTGCATTAAGTTTGGACATCCATTTCTAGTGTGAGGAATTGAGAGAAAGTCAGAAATTCGAGGACATAGAAAAAATTAGAACTAAGTCACCATAAGTCGTTTTAAGTTACGATTTGCAAATAATGATTTTGGTAGGCAATTTAATTAGGATTGAGGAGACATAAGGACAGATTATTACTTATTTTATCAGAGTAGCGCAGCAAAAGCATTGATTAGTGAGATACTAGAATTAAGAGTCTAAACTTTTTGTTTATCGAGGATAAGCGAATTTCGGGAATGAAATTCAATTTAAGGGTGGTAGATTGTAACGTCCCAAAAATTTGAAGGTCCACGTGAACCACATGCATGCAAGTTATTAAAGTTCTTTGGTATGTTATTAAATTGTTTTAAAGTATTAAATGGATGTTTATTTCATTAATTTGTTTTTTAATTCATGGTTTATTTAAAGTTTAATGCATTAGGATTTTAAGTTGCATTTAGCGCTCGAACGATGAACGTAGAGTGGGGATATTCAAGAAAAATATTTTTATTGAATAATTATTTTTAATTAATTAATATGAAGTGTTTTAAGGGTATTTTTCAAGAAATTGGCCTTGTTGGGTACTTTTACCCGCCGATGCAAATTTTTAATCGATACATAAATTTTATCGAAACGAACGAGTTTTTGAGGGCTCGGGCAATATTTTAAAAAATGTACCAAAACGAAATATTTTTCGGGAGTGTATTTGGATTTAATGGGCCTAATTTTAAGCTTATTGGGCTTAATTGTCTTTTTAACCTTTTAATTATCAAATTAGAGCCCATTATCTATTAGTTTACTATATAATTACCACCTAAACACCTCTAAACCTAAACCTAATATGTTCAGCAGCTGAAACCCTCCCTCAAGAGCATTTTTCCTCGTGAAGTGCAGCTGATTACCTCGGCCAAGGAGTTATCCCTCAAGAAAAATTCCCCTGCTTGATTCCCGACGCTCGTTCTTCGGTTTTCTTGCGAAATATATATTTAACAGGAATGCTTTGTATCGTTTTTACGCATCATACATGATTTATATACTGATGAATGTGATTAAGCATGAAATTTTACGATCCCGGCATGAGGAGGGAAAAGCTCTCGATTTTTGTTATGTTTCTCTAATTTTTGTTCGTGGCTCATGTTTTCTTTGGTGATCTGTGCAAGGGGCTGATGTGATGTGTTATTAAGAGGCTGTTAATGGTGACATGATGCTGTTTTAAGGAGTAGAAATCGTGTTGGGGCTGTAGGTTGAAGGGTCGAGAGAAACGCATCTTTGGAGTGGATCGGTTCTTGGGACATCAGCGTGCGGGTGTCTCCTAACAGCGCACGGACCTATCCGAGCCTTAGATCAGACCCTGGTGGGTCTAAGACGAGGCTCGGAAGGGCTCAGAATGCGCTGGAACCACCTGTCTAAGAAGATCGCATGCGTGGAGGAGAGGGGCTCGCGTGGGGGAGATTTCGGGTTCTTGTGTTTGTTTCTGATGTGTAGGCTGCATGGAGTCAGGGTTGTGGTCTCAGTAGGTTCTTTAGGGTCTAGTCTAGGTCCTAGAAGGCTTGGCTGGTGGCTGGTACGAGCTGGTGCGAGCCTAGGGATGCTAGAGTTCGGGTAGTGCAAGGAAAGGTTAGAGGATGGAATAGCTGAACTGTCCAGCAACGTTTATGGCCTTTCAGAAATGGTTAATGGCTAAGTCTTGATGGTTTAAAGGCCTATTTAAGTGTTTTTAAGGTGTGGTGAAAAATTGGGAAAAATTTGGTTGAGTTTCGAGTCGATTTGGGTTGAAATCGGGACACGAGTCTAAGTTTTAAAACGAATCAATTAAGTTGTAATATGGGCTCGAGTTTACTTCTAGTAATGATTTTAAATATTTTTTGAGACATTTTAAGGAATTTGGTAAACTTCGGCTCAATTTTAGAGGTACAGGGGTAAAACGGTAATTTTTGGGTTTCCAGGGGCAAAATTGTCATTTTTCACCAGGGGTGAGATTTTGGTACAGGCAGCGCTATGAGCACGTTTTATCATGTTTTAAATGTTTATGCATCATGTTTATGATTTTTTTATGAAATTATGATCAATACGGTGCATGCTTGGTTTTAAGGAAAAAGTTATGTATATGCATGTTTTATTAAGTGGTGAATATGATGATGTTTTTGAAGGATAAGAATTTGTTGTGACTGACGATGTATATGTATGCGATGACATTAGATATGATGAGCTGATTCCAAGGCTCAGTGGACAGGTAATGCTGTCACTGATGTCCCCGCCCCCCGGTACCGTGGTTACATGTAGATGGATCCGTCGATAGAGCTAATACCATAGAGCTGATACGAAAGTCACAACTAATAAACTGAATTCAATTAAATGAAAATATATACGTATATGATGACACGAGATGACATACTTTTTCACGATATGATTTACACGACACGTTTATGTTATGCTTTTAAGTTAATGAAAGATTTGTTGAGTATGATATTTTTCACTGCTGTGTACCATGTATATGTACTTTTTATTCTTGGTACAGGTGTGTTGAGTCTTTAGACTGATTAGGCGTGTGTGATGGAGGTGAGTTTGATGCTGAGGAGACTGGAGGTGCTGAACTCTGAGTATGCAGGTCTGGTGCGGTGACATAACCCGAGGACCGCATGTTTTTCCGCATTTGATTTATGAGTTTTGAGAGGAGTTAAACTTTTTTATACGTTGATGATATTACGATCCTTACTCGTTTATGTTTACGTTTGAACTTGGATGACGTTGGTTATTTTTGAACTGCGTTATTTTATTGCCAAATAAATATGATTATTTTAAATGTTATTTCGTGAGTACGAGCTTTTAAAAAAAATAAAAAAATATTTCTGCACTTTTAAAATGAGTAGACGTTTCAGAATAACTGATTGTTGTATAGCTATCAGTCTTAACTGATCGTCAAGTTGACTTCATATCTTCAGTTAGCTTTGAACACTTCAGTTGCCTTTAATAAATTGCACATTAGTCTTCAGTTCGGGCAACTATCAGTTACAAATCTTCAGCTCAATTGTCTTCAGTTGTCTTGATCAGTTCTTCAACATTTTCATGTTCAACTTGTCAAACTCCGAAATTATGATTCCAATAATTTCCCCATTTTTGGTGTTTGACAAAACTTAGAATTTATGAAGTGTTCAAACTGAAGTTTTGTAGATAAATAATCTTTTATTGACAAATATTTCACTGTACAAATTCGTACAAAGAATGAAAGAATAAAAGAATCTTAGAATAAAAGAATCTTCTAGTGACTGAAAATCTGACAAAACTAATAAATGAATATAGAGATTGTCTTCTAATTGATCTGAACTGTTCTTCATTTCTTGGTTCTTTTATCAGTTGGTCCTTGATCAGTCGATTGACTTGGTCTCTTCTTAGATTGCTAATGTTGCTTTCTTCTTCCACCTTTTTGTCAACACCATCAACTTTGTTGGATAAGATACGGACCTTTGAAGTGACGTGGGATATAGCATTCAGCAATTGTTCTTGCATCAGATCCATTCTCTTTGTCATGCTAGTTTGTATAAAATCCATTCGATTGATCAGCATATCCTGAGTCTGGAAAAGGGTTGGAATTGTCACCATGTCCTTCTTTAATTGATCTACTAGGATGAATAAGGCTCTTCCAAGTACTATCCTTTGTAGAATCAATCTTCAATGTATGCAGAAATTAGGTTGACTTCATATCAGAAATGGTTGAGATGAAAGTGTGCAAACCTGACTGAATTCCTTCGAGAATAAAATTAGCGGCCACTGATATATCAGGAGACAAAGATTCAGATGGATCATGTTCTTTCTCTTTTGCGTTGTCATCGAAAAAAACCAAGGCCAATTTTGTGGATTCAGTTTCAGTTTGAACTAATGCTGGAATAGTATCTTCAACCGATTTCTGATGAGTGGCTTCAGCAGAGGTGGAAGGTTGAGCAGCAGTTGGCCTTTCAGTTTTCACTTGCACTTCTTCAGCCTGTTCAGAGTGCAACTGAGCCTCTTCAGTTGGTTTATTATCTTTAAACACTTCAGTTATCTTTAATAAATTGGGCATTAATCTTTAGTTCGGGCAACTATCAGTTACACATCTTCAGTTCAGTTATCTTCAGTTGCATTGATCAGTTCTTCAATCTTTTCACGCTCAATTGGTCAAACTCCGAAATTATTATTCCAACAATTTCCTCATTTTTGGTGTTTGACAAAACTTAGAATTTTTGAACTTATCAAACTGAAGTTTTTTAGATAAAATAATCTTTTATTGACAAATCTTTCACTGTACAAATTCGTACAAAGAGTGAAAGAATAAAAGAATCTCAAAATAAAAAAATCTTCAACTGACTGAAAATTTGCCAAAACTAATAACTGAATATAGAGATTGTCTTCTAACTGATTCGAAATGTTTTCATTTCTTGGTTCTTTTGTTAAAACATTTCATGTTCGCGATCTTTCTTGATTTTGATGTTAAAAAAACTGTTGGAAACTTAATTAAGGAGTTTGACAAACAAAGCGTGAAAAGATTAAACAACTGATCAAGAAAACTAAATGCAACTGAATTGAAAGTTTCCGATAGTTTCCCGAACTGAAGATTAATGTGCATCAAGGCAACCGAATTGATATAAGCTAAGTTGTGCAGATACCTGAACGATCAGTTGATTACTGATCAGTTAGTCAACCATCAGCTTATCCTATCGGCTCATCAGTTTTACACGTCTTCAGTAAAAAGGACGTAACCCAAGAACCAACAGATTTTACAAAGAGCAGCAAGAACGCCGCATTTCAGAAATGCTACAGTGTACGAATTTTAGAAGAATGTTGACATGGCTAACAATAGATATAAAGATTCAAAATGCATTCATTGTTACCGTTGGAAGCAAAGTCTATAAATAGGCGAGAAGAGCAGCTGAGAACATATATACAATGTATTCAATCAACCAAGATGTTACTTTGCTGAAATCCTCACAAAGCCTTCTGTTCATATTCAAAGATTTCAAAGCTCACACTTAGCATATACATTCATAGCATTCAAGGCTATACTTTGAGCTTACAAGCACAAACACTTACTGTTGTATTATTTATTCTTATATAGATCAGTTGTACTAAGAAATTTCATATCAGTTGAGTACTGATAAACTGTATTGATACTAAGAGTTTCAGTCTTAAGAGTGGTAAGTCCAAACTGAAGTGGGTTTGTACAAATCGTTGTATATATCAAAGTCTTTTAGTAAATATCCTATCTTCGAGATAGAGGGGGTGACGTAGGATTGTTTGAAATCTTCGAACATTCATAAATTTTGTGTCTCTTATTTTCAGCTTTATTATATCTGTCATTCAGTTTATTTCCGCACTTTCATTAGTTAACTGATTGATATTGACATAACAAGATTCTCGAGTTCAGTTTATCACCAAACTGACTTGTCAAGTTTTTATTCAACCCCCCCTTCTAAACACTCTTCCTCTTACCAACCGATCCTATCAAGTGGTATCAGAGCAGTTGAATGTTGTTCCTGAATATTCCTACCTACAAAATATGATCATCATGTCTTCCTTCAACAAAATTCCTATGTTCTCAAGAGAAGAGTTCGATGACTGGAAAATTAGGATGCAGGCTCATCTAGCTGCACAAGATGATGACATGTGGTATGTCATTACTGACGGATCCATGAGAATATTGAAAGCAAATAATGATGTCCATAACTGATGGTGCTCAAACCGAATTGAGAAGCTAAGATAAGAATGGATAGTTGAAGACAAAAGAAAAGACAATTTGGACAATTTGGCTAAAGACACCTTGTACAAAACGCTGAATAAAATCAATTTGAGCTAGATAAAGATGTGCAAGACTAGAAAAAAATCTTGGAGAAGTTGGCTCAGCACTGCGAAGGCAATGAAGAAACCAAAGAGAATAAACACTCAGTTGCTGTTCAAAAATTTGATAATATTAAAATAAAAATTGGAGAATCTCTGGACGAATATGATGAGAGAATCAGCGGCATAACAAACGAATTTAATGCACTTGGAAATGTGTATTCAAATAAAGAAGTAGCGCTGAAAGTAGTCAGAGGTCTTCCCAAGGAATGAGATGTTAAGACCATGGCAATGAGAGAATCAAAAGACCTCAATAAAGTCGAGTTACATGATATATTTGCTGATCGAAGGCCTATGAGTTTGAGCTGCAAACAAGGGAAGGAGAACCTTCTACACCAGCAGCTAATACCGCTCTAAGTGCTAATAAACTGGAACCTACAGGTTCAGTTGAGAAATCTGCTAATCAACTAAGCAATGAAGCAATGTCGTTATTCGTAAGGAAATTTGGAAAATTAATGAGAATAAATTGGGGTTCTTACCAACGAAGCTATCAAAAGAATAACTCGAAAGAAGAACCGAATGCTTGCTACAATTGTGGAAAAACTGGACATTTCATTGCTGACTCTCCTAAGCCAAAAGGATAGTCGATTGTCAGCTTAAAAGGGAAAGAAATCTCATGAGCACAGGAGAAGAACCAAATATTATAAGAAATCATTCAGAAAGAAACACAAAGTTCTTCTAGCTGAAGAAAGTAAATCAAAGTGGGATGAATATGACAGCGATGAATCAGAATTTGAGAGCTTGAGCAGCTCCAGTGATGATGAGGAAGTCAAGTGTCTGATGTATGATGACACAGAACTAGAATCAACCAGTGAGCAGGTATTCGATTTTATTTCAATTGACTTTACACGTGATGAACTTATTTCTACATTACATGACATGGTCAACGAGTATCACAAGCTTGCTCTATCAATTGAGAAGGCCAAAGCAAAGAAAATTGATCACAATGAAAATAAAACTGGAACTGATGTATCAGTTGAACTGTTGAGTCTTAAACGGGAGATTGCTGAGCTGAATGCTGAAATAATCAATCTATGATTCTGCAGTTAACGCTTGAGAATTCAAAGCAAACTGAGCTTATTCAAGTATGAAATAAATCATCAGTTGCATTAGCTGAAATGCAAGATATGCAAAAAATTGTCTCAGATAAAACTGGTTTAGGGTTCAGCAACCAAGATGAGACTTCTATCAGTGATACTCAGCCAAAACTGAACTATGGGCAAAGGGAAATATATTCACTTTATCAAATCAGTTGTGGTACAAGAACAACTTGATCCAAGTAGACCAGTTGAACAGCCTATTGCAAAAAAAAAAAACAAGGCTAAAAGGTATGGCATTGGTTATAATCCTAAAACTTCAACTGATTCACGTAGCTGGCCACCTAAAAGTTTCAGCAATAATTGCCCGATTTTTCCAAATGGCTATTCCAATTACCATAACTGTAAATCGGTCAGAAAATATATCGGCTGAACAACCAGTTGAACAAGGCTAAAGCAAATATTGCTTCATCTGCACACAACACACCAAGCACGCAAGTCGAGAAAAACCATTTGGAACACAACAACTGGAAAGTCATTTAGACTGATCCAAGTCTGGGTTCCTAAAGAACTAATTAGTTTAGGACCCAAATAGATATGAGTACCAAAATTATTCATTGTGTGTGATTGCAGGTGACAGGTACAAACAAAGAATCAATCTGCTATTTGGACTCACGACACATGATAGGGAATACAAATTTGCTATCCCAACTAATCAAATACACTGGTCCAAACATCAGTTTTGAAGACAATTCTAAAGTAAAACTATGGGTAGGGGTAATCTTATCCATGGTAATTTTATTATCAAAGATGTTTTACTAGTTGAGAATTTGAAGTATAACTTGATTAGCATCAGTCAGTCATGAGACAATAATTTCTCAGTTCAGTTCAACATACACACTTGCACAATTAGTGTAACGTCCGAAAAACCAACTTACGTAAACAACATGCATGCAAAATTGTTTTAATTGCTTAATTGTTTTATTTAATTTTTTTTAAATGCTAGCATGAAATTTAATATATGATTAAATGTATGATTGCGTGATTAAATGATAATATGACATGATTACATGAAATTAAGGATTTTAACCAAATTTCGATAGTAGGCAGGGGAAGGGAAGACTGGGGACGACCAAAACAAGAATAATTATTTTTCATTAAAAAATGGCAAGGCTTCCTAATATGATTTAAAAAATGATTTAATTTTCCTAAAAACGTTGGAGTTCGAATTATTTTACGAGACGAGCTTGATTTTTCCCGGGGAGCCGGTTTTGGGCAAAAAAATGTTTAAAAGATCAAAAATATTATTTTATGGAAACTTATTATATAAAATTTTATTATTCAATTAAATGAGTGTTATTGGCCCAATTTAATTAATTAATTAGGCTCAATTACCCTTAAGCTTGCAAGCCTAAAACCAAAGCCCATTAATATGTTAATTAAATTATAAATAAGTTACCTAGGCTTTTTCACCCAACAATTCAGCAACCAGCAGCCGAAATACACCCACACACACACACCACAATTTCGAAAATATTGGGGAAGAAGAAAGCTTGTGTTCTTCATCGTCCAACGTCGCACCCTCGCCAAAAATCGTATATTAAAGCGTTATAAACGCAAAGGCACGTTTCCTAAACTCTTTTAAAATATCATAAAAATCATAATATATGTGTGTTTATTGATTATGCATGAAAATATTGACTATTGAATTATTTTTACGGTAGATCGTATATTTTCAAAAACACGAAGATTTTATGTTTATTTGAAGAACGTTATGAACCCAAGGGATATGCCGCCAATACCTGATAAAATATGATAAAATATGAGCAAAACATGACAAAACTCAAAGGAAATAAAGCTGGAAAAACGTGGTAAGAAAGAAGAGAAGACCGTGAGTTGTGTTGGCTTGATCTTGATACTAGGGGTCAGTTACTGTGCATGGGGCTTGGGGGCTCGGCCAGGGCTGGCTGGGGCTTGAGGAGTGTCAGGTGCGAGGGCTTGGTAGATTCCTAGGGGGCTAGGGCTCGCGCTAAGTGGGTGGAGGAGAGTCCTTACATGAAGGGACTCTTCACGCGCAGGATCAAGTGGTCGAGAGTTTTAGAGGGTTGATCGGTTAGGGGATGGGCTAGGTGGTCCATCAGGATCCTAGGATGATGGGCAGGGTTCGGTCCAGGGGTTGGTGCAGGTGGGTGCACTGTGGCTCGAGCAGCGTGAGGGAAACTCTTGCGCGCAACCCTGCTTCTTCTTGTAGCAGGCTTGCAGCGCTTCAGGCGATGGTTCAAGGGATTGGGCTGGTTGGGTCTGGGCATGATCCAGGGATGCTTAGGGTCAAGTTGGCTCGGTGGTGGCTCGGCTGGAAGAGTCCTAGGGGCACTAGGAGACTTGGGCGTGAGGATCACCATAGGCGCAGGTTTGGTCTCGGTTCCAGGTGAGTTTGAGCAGGCTAGGGCTAGGTTATACGGGATGAGCTTGGTCGGTAGGGTGCCTAGATGGGTTGGCTCGGGTTTGGCTCGAGGTGGCTTGATCATGGCTCGAGTATTTTGGGAGATGGCTCGGTGCGTTCTTCGAAGGGTCAAAAACGAGATTAATTAAACTAAAATTGAAACCATGGGTCCATGAGTGTGGTTCATGGCTCACAATGGTAGAATATATAATAAAGATGTTATGTTAAAAATTTGGGATCAAAATAATGAGTTTTGGATTTATCCAGGATTTTATCGCCTCACGAAACATTAATTAAATAATAAATTGAAACGCCTAGATTTAAGCAGAATAAAAATGAAAAATTATATTTAAGCTTAAATAATTATTTAGAATAAGCCAATGTCATTAAAAGTAAGAAAAGGATAAAATCGAGAATTTTTACGTCTAGGGGAAAAACGGTAAATTTACACTTAGGAAAAATACGTAAAAGCTTGGCAGCGTCCCGAAAGATCATAATGCATGTTAAATGATATTATATGATTTTAATTGATGATTTTGATGATAATATGTTATTTTATGATTTTTGGAAAAGCTGTGCAATTTCTACTGTTGAAAATGTTATTTTTGGAAAGTTATGCTATTTTATTATTTTTAAAGAAAAGAAAAAATATTTTGATAGATGTGAATTGATTGTGACATATGATATATGATTTATGGGGGATCTGTTTATGTGAGGACGGTGAACTTACAATTTTATGGGGATGTCGTGAGGGAAAAAGGCCCTAGTGGAGCCCATTTATGGGAAAAGGCTCCAGCAGAAACCCATTTATGAGTAAAAGCTCCAAAGGACCCCGTCTATGGGAGAAGGCCTCCGAGGGAACCCCGACGATCGTATTTCCATGGTGAAGCCTAGTGCCCACTTCCATGGGCCATGTGGAGCAGAAGACTGATTAGTTGACCGAAGGATAAAAGCTAGTCACTTTCAAGGATCAAACTTCACCCAAAATGATATATGATTGAAAGTTTTACGATATATGATTTATGATGATGATTAAAGTTATTTTTAAATGATTTTTAAAGGATTTAATTATGCTTAAATTTATTTTAAAATGATTTTACTATTTATGATTTAATTATGCTTAAATGATTTTAATTGGTTTATTTATGTTCAAATGCTATTTTAAATAAAAGTATGATTTTTAATGCATGTGATTGTATATGTATTATTTGCTATCCATGTTTAGAACGTGCTGCGTCTTTAGACTCACTAGGTTTGTATGATGCAGGATTTGATGATTTTTGGGAGGCGCTGACGATTGAGTGGATCGAGTGCTGCAGTACACACCCGAGGGCTTTTATGTTTCCGCACTAGCTAGATAGATTTATGATTCAAGGATTTATGTTAATGATTTTGTTAGAGATATTTATTATGCTTTATGTTATTGTTAGTTGATCTATTTAAAGATCAATTAAGGAAGTTTTGGTTAGTTGATGATTTATGATTTATTTTATGCACTTGAGATTTCATATGTTAATTTATTATGATTGTTAGAAATGTTAAGTTATTTTATGTAGTTAGTATTTTCGAGTTTATGATTTATTATTAGAAAAAAATTCGAGGTCGGTTCAGTTAAAAACTCAACTGATGAGATCATTTTAACTGGCAATCGTTGTGGGAACACGTACAAAGTTAGTTGGGCTGATCAATCTAATGCACCAGTTTGTTTTATAACTTCAAAATCTTCTAAAAATTGGTTGTGACATAAAAGGTTGAACCACCTAAACTTTAAGTCTATTGCTTATCTGAGTAACCATGATCTTGTAACTAGTTTGCCCAAAATAGAATTTTCAAAGGATAAAATTTGTCTGGCATGTCAGTTTGGTAAACAAGTAAGATCTTCATTTAAAAACAAGGCGAGTAAATCATCCTCTAGATGCTTAGAACTGCTACATATGGATCTTTTTTGGCCCATACCAGTCATGAGTTTAGAGGGAATGAAATACACCTTAGTGATTGTTGATGACTTTTCAAGATTTACTTGGGTTATCTTTCTAAAACCTAAAGACCAAACTGCTGCAAAACTGATTAAGCTTTTCAAACTACAAGAAAAGAGGCCTACGACCGTTGTCGTAGGTATTTTAAAACTGTTGTTAAATCCCCTGTTGTTAAAGGGTGTGCCCAAAGACAACGGTTTTTTTCCGTTGTTATAGCTACAATTTGCGACGGTTTATGAGAAATCGTCGCCTACAAAATTAGCGACAGATTTATGTAAAACCGTCGCTATTTTGTGACGGATAAAAAAACCGTCGCCTACAAATGTAGCGACGGAATTAAAAAATCGTCGCTAAAATTAGCGACAATTTGTTCATGCATTCCGTCGCTACCTTAGCGACGGTTGTATCATGATTTCCGTCGCTAATATTTTAGGTAAATAAAAAAAATTTATTTTTAATAATTTAATAAATCTAAAAAAACTTACAATATTACTATGATAACATAATTCCTGATCTTAACTAACACTTAAAAATGTACCAAAAATTAAAGGGAAAAATTTAAATTAAATCGAAACTAAAATCGTGTAAGAGAAAAAATTTAAGTGTTGTGAAGTGGTAAAATTGTGTAAGAGAGAAAAATTTTAAGTGTTGTGGAGTTGGAGTAAGAAAATGGAACGAAAGTGGCAATATTTATAGAAAATTTTGCGATGGTTATTAGTTAAACCGTCGCTACCTGCGACGGTTATTGACAAAACCATCGCTAATTATGGAGGTTTTTCAAAATTTAAATTTTACGACGGTTTACCTCATGACTGTCGCTATATTTAGCGACAGTAAAGCTATCACCGTCGCTAAAATTAGCGACTGGTTTAGTAAAACGTCGCTAAGTGAAAACATACGACAGTTTACATTTACCCGTCGCTAAATGTAGCGACGGTTGTAAGTAAAACCGTCGCAATTTCAAAAAAACGACGGTTTTAATTAAACCATCGGTAAATTTAGCGACGGTTTTTACGAAACCGTCGCTAAATATGACAACAGCTTACACGAACCGTTGTCGATTGTCCAAAAAACACGCTAATAGAAAACATTTCACAGAACCGTTGTCATAAATGCTCAAAGACAACGGTTTTATAGAAAACCGTTGTCTTTGACCCCCAAAAGACAATGGTTTTTATAAAACCGTTGTCTTTTTCCTTTAAAAGACAACGATTTTATAAAACCGTTGTCTTTTGCTTAAAAAAAACGCTCTACGACAACGGTTAAATGAAAAATTAGTTGGTATTCATAGAATAAGGTCTGATCGAGGGACTGAATTCATCAATCAAAATCTTTCACAATTTTTAGAAAACCTGGGATCAAACATGAGCTCTCAGCAACTAGAACACCTCAGCAAAATAATGTAGCTAAGAGAAGAAATAGAACCCTTAAAGAAGCTACTAGAACCATTCTTGCTGATTCTGTAATTTCTCAGAGGTTTTGGGCAGAAGCAGTAAACACTGCGTGTTACACTCACAACAGATCAATGATTAATAAAAATCATTTAAAACGCCATATGAGATCTGGCATGGACGTAAAATCGTGGTTTCTTATTTCAAAATATTCGGCTGCAGATGTTTTATTCATGATAATGGGAAAAATCATTTAAAATCTTTTGATGTTAAATCTGCAGAAGGAATATTTTTTGGTTATTCATCAGTTAGTAAAGCTTATCGAGTATCGAGTATTTAACAAATACACGTTGAATGTTGAAGAGTCAATTCATGTGGTATTTGATGAATCTGTGCTAACTAACAAGCCAACTGATCCAGTTGAGCTAGTTGATCGCTTTACAGATATAAGTTTGGAGGATGATAGTGAAGAAGAAAATCACAACAATCAAATATCTTTCAAACACCAGAACCAGAAGTGCTAGATCAATCAGTTGAACAAGAAATTGTTCCTGATAATTAGTTGGTAGAGGCTAAATGATAATATTCAAATATTAACTGAAGCAGAAGCAACTGAAAATGACGAGAATACTCAGTTGCCAACGGAAACATCTGCTGAGAGATGCAACAAATGCTGAATACAGATGGAAGAAATCTCATCCACCAGAATTGGTGATAGGTAACACATCTGATCCGGTAAGAACTCGAAATCAAATGATTAATTTATTTATTCATTCAGTTTTCGGTTTCCCAACTGGAACCGAAGAAAACTTATGAAGCTCTTGCTGATCCTAACTGGATAAATCTTATGCAAGAAGAGCTGAATCAGTTTACCCATAAAAATATCTGGAACTTAGTTCCAAGACAAGTTTCTAAAACTATTATAGGCACAAAATGGGTGTACATTAACAAACTGAACGAAGATGGTTCAGTTGTGAGCAATAAAGCAAGGCTTGTAGCACAAGGATACAGGCCAGAAGAAGGAATAGATTATGATGAAACATATGCACCAGTTGCAAGACTAGAAGTAATCAGAATATCCTTGCCTATGCTTCATACAAAGACTTCAAAGTCTATAAAATGGATGTAAAAAGTGCATTCCTAACGGTATATGTTGAACAACCACCAAGTTTTGTTAATCACTCACTTGTTGATCATGTTTATCATTTGAAAAACGCTCTATATGGTCTTAAACAAGTTCCAAGAGCTTGGTATGAAACACTTTAAAAATTCCTAACTGATCGTTATTTTACTGTTGGATCAGTTGATAAGACTCTGTTTAAATTTTCAAAGAATGATCATATTTTACTTGTGCAAATATACGTTAATGATATTATTTTGGGTCAAATAACCCAAAATTATGTGAGAAATACTCTTATGATCTCATCGATTAAATTAGATAAAGATGAAGGGGGAATATCAGTTGAGACGGCACTTTATAGAAGGTTAATAGGTTCTTTATTATACCTAACTTCTAGTCGTCCTGATATTGTGTTTGATGTTTGAATGTGTAATGCCCGAGAATTTTGTTATTGTAATCGAAAATGATTTATTGATAAATTGATGTAATTATAGACGGAACATATCAGACCGGGAATGACGAAAGAAGAATTGAAGCATGTGCGAGGAATGAGCCTCGCGCATATGCGCGACCCAACCGGGCGCATATGCGCGAGGTAGGTAGAGAACCTCGCGCATATGCATGACCAGGACCCGCGCATATGCGCGAGTATGGCAGAGAACCTCGCGCATATGCGCCGGGCGAGGGCACGCATATGCGCGAGCAGAGAATGTGTTATTCGCGGGGACCAGTAGGTCTCGCGCATATGCGCCGAGGGAGGCCGCGCATATGCGCGAGACGTGTAGATTGAAGGATGAGCCACATGTACTCCACCATGCATGATATACATAAACCTTCTTCATTTAATTGATTTTTGGCAAAGGAAAGGAACGAGAGAGCCAGGGAATTTCCAAGTTCCTTCGAAGATTTTAATTTTGATTTGCGAACGATCCGTCCGTTAGAATTTTAATCCGACTTCAGTACCGTTTTTCTATTGACGAAGGCTTCAACTGGACATAAGTTTTCTTATGTTTTTTATATGATTCGAAAATATGATATTGAAGGAATCAGATATGATTCATATATGATTATATAGTATAATCAAAACCGGATCAAAGAACAGATACCGTATGAAATTGTTATGATTTTTCAGATTTGATATGGATTGAGATTATACAGATTTGGTATCAGATTATGTTTGTTGATTGATTATGAGTTATTGGGATTGGTATATACTGATTTGTATTACCGGTATTTCAAGATTGTGATGTTATGCCGTCGAAACAGAATGAGACTGAGTTCTGATTATATCTGGTATTTATTGGGGTATATGTTGAACTCCTTGATTATGTTATGCCAGATTGATATTGAAGATTTGAAAGATAGATCAGAGCCGAACTCCAACAAAAGAAAGGTATAAATCAATGTCGAACCGAGAGGATATGACTCGAGTTTGATTTGACTTGAGTTTCCCAAAAATCACATACTTTACATTATTGCATTGATATTTGCAATTCATGAGATTGATATGCTTAGTCTATTGATTTATAGCAAAGCATGTGTCGAGTCATGGGCGGATGTGCCTAGTCATTGGCGGAGGTGCCAAGTCTTTGGCGGATGAGCCAAGACACTGGATGTTTGGTTTATATCGATGTTGCGTAGGAGCGGACTGATTTCTATTGCGGAGATTCGATATAGTATGCCAATGTCCAGCAACCGGGATCCCTAGATTAGAGATGAGTCGAGTCTGAGATGATGAGTCAGAGTTTGATTTACAGTTTTATATCGATTCATGTCTTTCAGATTTGATACATGTTATTGATATTTGTTTCATGCTTTTATATATGTTTATATGATTGCATGTATACATTGTTTATATTGGGAATGTATTTCTCACCGGAGTTATCCGGCTGTTGTTGTGTTTGTATGTGTGCATAACAACAGGTGGGACAGGATCAGGGTCACGAAGAGGATGAGAGATTCAAGATTAGCGTGGAGATCCGGACTTAGAGTAGATGGGTTTTCATTACTTGATGTAGTGACTGAACATTAGTTTGAACTAAATGCATTTTGAACAGGACTTGTACTTTACTGTTGATATTTATATCAGACTGACTTCATTATGTTCCGCACTTATGTATTTTAAAAAAAAAATTTAGACCCAGATTAATTTATTGATTCTAATAATGATTAAGAAGACGAATTAGGTTCGGGTCCCCACAGAATGTGTTCCAGATTTCAAGCTGATGCTAAGCAATCGCATTATTTAGCTACCAAACACTGATTGAAATATCTTAATAGCACACAAAATGTGGGCTTATGGTATGTTAAAGACTCAGCTTTCAATTTAATTGGCTATTCAGATGCAGATTATGTATGATGTAAGCTTGATCATAAAAGCAATAGTGGATCATCTCAGTTTCTAGGAGACAGACTGATTTCATGGTTCAGCAAGAAGCAAACATCCATAGCAACTTCCGTAACTGAATCAGAATATCTGTGCTAAACTGCTCTGGATTCAGCAACAACTGAAAGACTATGGAGTCATTGCAAAAGAATCACCAATATTTTGTGATAATACAAGCACAATTGCGATTACATATAATACAGTTCTTCACTTCAGGACCAAACATATCGATGTCAGACATCACTTCATCAGATATCATGCTTTAAAGAAGGGAATAAAGCTGGAGTACATTTCAACTTAACAACAAGCTGCTGACATCTTCACTAAGCCACTTCTCGAGACTAAGTTTTCTTACTTTCGAAATATTGTTGGCTTAATTGTTTTGTCTTAATATTATTATCCTTATTTTATTGTCTTGTTCTTCACTCAGTTGTCACCAGTTTGTATGCAGTAAATAAAAATCAGTAAGACAACAATAAACTTAATAAAAGTTTATTAATTATAAACGGAGCGTACACGGGTAATTTCTTTTTTCACTGCGAACCTCCAAGAGGACAACCACATGGTTATTCCTCCGGTGGAGGTCCTTAGGAAGTCTCTTGAGAAGGCAATCCTTCTCAAAATCTTCCGCTCCTTGAGGAGAAGCAGAAGGTAGACACCTTTATCAGTGAAGATGTCTACATTATCAACGACGTGGAGACGCCGCCGATACCTCCTCAGAGTTGCCCCCCTTTTAGGGGTATCAACTAATTCTCCCTCAGAGAAGGACTGAAAGTCCTCGATTTTCATCCAGGACAACAATATCTTTTCATAGACACTGTCCTCCATAGCTAGCTTCCTCGAAGCCACAGCTGACTGCATAAACTCTTCAGCTAAGTCCGACTGATTTGAACTTCCTCTAGTATCCATTGCTATTTCTTCAATTTATTTTATCTGCTGATATGCTTTTCAATGATATTGTGACTAACTCATTTAGTCTTATTTATAGCCGAGTTCCAAGGCATCTGAAGAGACGCAAATAATATTCCTGATGATTCATCTTTTGAGAATAAGATTTATTTTATAATTACGCATTATTATAACAGTCATATTTTTTTCAGAATATAATATGCATTTTTGTAGGGGGAATGTTGATACTTAATTGGTCAACTGAAGAGATTCACTTCTCAACTGAACACTCAGTTATTGACATAACTGATCTTGTCCATAAGTTAACTGGTTAGCTATTAAGTATTCCATATTAAGTGATGTAACTGTTAAAATCATGCATTTATTTAATGTCATTCACTGATCAGTAACTTGAAACGTGGGCACATGTTGTCCATTAGACTTATGTTCACATTTTCACTACACGAACACACGATTTTATCTTGGACTGACACGTGTCCAAACTTTGAACAGTCACAAATATATGTACTTGAACCCGCTTCATTTTATATTCCCCTACGCACATTACAACATTCAGAGCAAATCAGTCCTCAAAGGTTTTTCTCGCAAATATTCCAACTATCAGAAATGGCAAATCAAGTCCCATCATATATTCTCAACGCAATGGCTATTGATTTTGACTCAATTCTGTCTGTCAAAGACGAAGCTACCAAGGCTGTATTTCTCAAACTGGAAGCAGCTGGACTAAAAAACTTTCTGGAACTATCGTCTCAAGAAATCTATCCCAAAGATATTCCAAATCTGTATGTCAATGGTTTCATCTCTACTGACGGCAAAATCACTACAACCGTCAACAGTCAACTACTGACCATTGATGAAGATTCTTTCAGCAATCTTTTCCAACTGCCTTCTAATGACTTGACAAATAACTCTGAGGTCAAAACATCTGATGTGGAGGAAATGCAGACGTTGTTATCTGCAGAAGGACGGAAGATCAACTTCTCTAATCCGAAGAAAGAGCTGAAGCCTGAGATTCAGCTGTTTGCTGACATCGTGGCCAAGGGTCTACTTGCTAAAGCTGGTTCATTTGCTGCTCTCACCTTAGAAAAGTTCCACGTCATCACTACGATTATGGTTGGACAAAGACTGAATTGGTCAGCCACCATATTTTCCATCTTGAAGAACATGATTCGAACATCCAAACAGTCCAAGGGATATGTTGTACAACTCAGCTATCTGTTAAAGAACAACAATTTGGTGAATGACTCGTTTGAGAAGTCATCCAAATTCAAGATTTTCAATGCCAAGAGTGTTCAGATGCCAAAGGTCAAGCTTGGACATGTTACCTGAGCAGTTTATCAAAGTGAAGAAGGAGTTTGTGATATAGGATGCTCCCAAATCAGTCAAGAAGCCAACTCAGAAGAAGACAATCAAAAGGAAACTTATTGTCAGTGAGACTGATTCTGAGAAAACTCCTTCTTCTAAAATCCTGAAGAAGCCAAGAACTCTCAAGACCAAACCAGTAGCTGTTCTGAACACAATCCTAGCTGATAGCTTGACACTGACTGGAGCTGAATAACCTATTAGTGCCATACCTCTAAGGGCAGTTCCAGTCGAGTCTTCAACTGAGGGTCAGTTACCTCCACCAACTGATCCATCCAAGCAGATTATCACCAAGTTTGGTGATAAGAAAAAATCAGCAGGAGTCCAAGCTCCAATGATCTCCATAAATACTCCAACTACTCTCCCATTTGTTAGACCAAAAGGAGTAGTCATCAGAGAGAAAATAGATCCAACTTCATCAGGACTGAGTATTTACCTTGTCCTAAGTGACCCAAAAGGGAAGGGCAAGTTTACTGAAGAGACTCGACCAACAAACTCAATTCAAACTCACATCGACCTGAATTGGAACAAGGTCAATGATTTTGCTGAACAAAGCTGAAAACTTACAATGAGTGGGTCAGATTTTGAACTGAAGGTTTTGCGAACCAGTTACAGAAGAAATCATTTTTGAAGAAATTTATTGCTTTGGAAAATGTGGTATTGAAGGTGGTCAAAGCTGCATCAATTGTTCAAGACTGGAAAGGAAGACATACACCCTTGATCTGGTGCGTGTCAAGAAACTCGCTCAACTGATCGCTCAGCTCTTCAAAATTATGATCCAACCAGTCCCACAACTTTCAATGACAAAGCAGTTCATGATCAACTGGACACAGATCGTAGATCACTACAATGCAGATCGAGAGTTGGGAAATGCATCAGGAGTTGATTCTTCCAGCAAATGCTCTGAGTCCTTCATATGAAGAGAAAGCTGAATAATCAGTTCCAGATCCAGAGCAATCCCAGGAACCAGTTGCCGAATCAACTGAGCCAACGACTGCTCCTCCCTCTAAGGATTATCAACTAACACCTTCAGTTCATCCATCCTCTACTACAGATCTTCAGCTCTAAACTGGTGCTGAGTTGTCATTGGAGAACATCGACGAAATCATACAATCAGTCGCCACTTATGTTCATCTAAATATTTTATCTACAATAGCAGTTGAAGAACTGAACGTAACTGAAGAACCTACCGCAGAGGCTATTTTGCAACAAACTGAAAAACCAATTCAGTCGGCTGCCACGACTGAACAAGAAGTTCTAGCTGACACTGACATGGCTCAGATGCACATGGAACACAATGAAAAAGTGCAAACTGAACAGCCAGCTACAGTCTCAGTTGTTCAACCAACTGAAGAACCAGCTACAGTCTCAGCTGATAAGAAAACTTACGAGCCTTCCAGCACAACTGATCCTCTGACTTTCTTCTTTCCTCCAGAACTACAATTGGAAGCAATACCAGAAGAAGTTTCAGAAATGGTCACTGTTGCGACTTAATCAAATGATAGATCCTTGGTAATTTTTCATCAAGAAGACAAGGAGCAGGAACCTGAATCCTCTGCAGATTTGTCTCCTAATATACCAACGGACACTGAATCCATGATCGAAGAAATTCAGTCCAACCTTCACGATTTGAATATTCTTCAGAACGTGGTCACAAAGAGAATGGATTTGTTGCAAGAACATATAGTGCATGCCTTATCAAATTTCACTTCGGAAGTCCGTGCTTTATCCAGCAGAGTTGAAAAGTTTGAAAAAAAAAGGGAAGAAGAAAAAGAAGAAGATCAACAGACGCAATCCAAAAAGGGACCAGTCAACTGACTGATCAAGGACTAGCTGATAAAAGAGCAAAGATAAAAAGATATCCTCATCAGTTAGAAGACAGTCTTCTTATTCTTATTCTGTTAAAGAGTTTGGAAGATTTTTAATCAAAAGATTCTTTTATTCTTTCATTCTTTGTACGAATCTGTACATTGAAAGATGTTTTAATAAAAGATTATTTTATCTACAAAGTATTCAGCTTGATCAGTTCACATTTTCTAAGTTTTGTCAAACACCTAAAAGGGGGAAAATGTTGGAAACTTAATTTCGGAGTTTGACAAACTAAGCATGAAAAGATTGAACAACTGATCAAGAAAACTAAAGGCAACTGAACTGAAAGTTTCTGATAGTTGCCTGAACTGAAGATTAATGTTTATCAAGGCAACCGAACTTATATAAGCTAACTAAAAGCTGTGCAGATAACTGAACGATTAGTTGAGAACTGATCAGTTAGTCAACCATCAGCTTATCCTATCGGCTCATCAGTTTTAGACGTCTTCAGTAAAAATGATGCAATCAAACAACTGACAGATTGTACAAAGAGCAGCAAGAACGCCACATTTCAGAAATGCTACAGTGTACGTGTAACGCCCCGAAATTTAAAGGTCAACGCGAACCACATGCATACAATTATTAAATTTCTTGTGTATTTTATTAATTATTTTAATTACATAAATTAATTATGTTGTACATTTTGACATGTTTAAAATATATTTTCTACATGGTTGCATTCAATTGTATTTTTAAAAGGGATATTCGAGTTGCGATCGAGGAACGGAGACCGAGGGCTGAAAAATAGAAAATGTTTTTATTAAATAATTGTTTTTAATTATTTAAAGTATGGGTGATGCTTTTTCTTATTTTTGAAAATATGAGGTTTTTGAGGTGATTTTATACGCCGGGACGTAAATTTTATCGGTGTTGGTTTTTCAACTAAAATACGAGCTTCTTGGCAACCCGACTATTAAATTCACAAATTTATTTAAACAAAAAACCTTGTTAATATTTTATTAAATCCTAATTAAGACTAATGGACCTAATTTACTGGCTTATTAGGCCTAAGCCTTCATTAATAATTTTATGAGTATTTATTATATCAAACCCTTTCCCCCACCCACACAACACATGGCCACACACTTTTAATCAATTCAAAACTCTTCTCCCCTCCACCAATAATACATGGCCACACTTCAGAATTCAGAAAACTCTCCCCGTAAGATACATCACACACGGCACTATACACTAGCTTTTGAAGGGATTTTCGAAGGGGCTCAAGGAAAAAACAAGCCAAGGTTGCGTCCCGTTCTTCGTCGTCAACGGTTTTTCGTGCGTATATAACGCAAAGGCACGCCTATTCTTTTTTTTAAACCATCAGAACATCATAGTATCAGTTTTATGCATGAAAAGTTTGAGAAAAACTAGTGACACTTTCATGATTTTCGTTCCTATGTAATTTATGAGATTTCAATCATGTTTTTGATTCAAACTTGTGATGTTTACATACATATAAGGGGCTTCCATGATTAGGACACGACTAGACACGGCTTTACATGAAAATAGACACCTAAAACAACACTTAAACACCACACACGAACGCAGGGCACAAGCTGATGCACAATCTGCTGTCATGGAGTATAGGGCGCGGTTTTTATGTTCCAGGGGCTAGCCAAGGTCGTGGGTGAGTCAAGGAGGGAGTCCTAGCCAAGCTAGGACTCGCGCTCAAGGGCTGGGAAGAGTCCTTGACAGCAAGGACTCATACCCGAGAATCTGCCATGGGGGTGCGCAGAGTTCAGACTTTGTTCGGGGCATGGGGGCTCGGTCTGGGGTTCAAGGGCCGGATCAAGGTGTTGCGCTAGAGTCCTAGGAGGGTGCACGGGTGGTTGTTTCATGGGTTGGGACCGCCAGTAAGGGCAAAGAAGCTTGATCAAGAAACCTTGTCCAACATGGTTTCTCGGCCAGCTTAAGGTGTATGAGTAGGGGGCTCGTTTCCTGGGTTTGGGGTGTTTTCTGTGAGTTTTCTTGGTCCAGTAGAGTACTCCCGTATGTTGGGCAGGTTCTGGTTCATTATGGCTCGAGGGTAACTCGATAGAATTAGGAGATGGCTCGGGGGCGAAGATTTTGTGTCATTTTGGGGTTTCCTAAACTTGAAAAATTGGAAAACGGCTCACAGGGGTCGAGTCATGGTCCATAAGGGCTAAAATAATATAAAAACACTAAATTTAGAATTTAGGAATTTTATATTAAAGTTTGAGATTTTTCGGAATTTAAAACGCCTTCAAAACGACAATTTACGAAATTATTTAAAAAGCCTAGTTTTAAGCTAAAGAAAATTATTGGAATTTTAATTTAGGCTAAAATAATTATTTGGGACATGTTAGAGTCAAGAAAATCAAGAAAAAAGTCAAAAACGTAAAAATGTCACGTCCAGGGGTAAAACGGTCTTTTCACACCGGAAAATTTGTAAATGTCATGGCAGTGCCCTGAATACTTTTTTATGTACTAATACGATTATTTTCAATGGTTATGGAAGTTGATTGAATTTTTATATGTTAAAATGTTATTTTTAAAACGTTTATGGATTTTATGGTTTAATTATGGACATTTAAAAGACATGTTGCATGCTTGGTTTAAAAGAAAAACGTTATATGCATGTTTAAATTTTATAAAGTGATGAAAATATGAAACGTTGAAGGAAGTGAAGTAATTGTGACTAGTACGATGATATGTTGGAAATTTAGTGAGGGTTATGGTCCCAATGGGAGCCCGACGATCGTGTTTCCTTGGATACGGACATGTAGATGTATATGATGATATGTTAATACGTAAGGCCAAGGCCCAGTTGACCGGTGAGAGTGTTGGTGGTGTCCCCACCGCCCAGTACTGTGGTTACATGTAGATGGATCCATCGCCCAACACGTAGACGTAGACGTAGACGTAGATGAACACGAAAGTCACAATTAACGATCTGAATTCAACAAAAGGTAAAAGGAATACGTATATGTTGATGATAGTATGAATATGAATATGTTGAGGATGATATGATTAATTTTATGAAAATGTTTATGTTTAAAGTTCAAGCATCATTATGAAAATGTTTTTATTTAAAGTTTATGCATCATGAAAATGTTTACGAAAATGTTAATGTTTAAAGTTTATGCATCATGAAAAGTTTATGAAAAATGTTTTTGTTTAAAGTTCACGCATCTTCATGAAAACGATATTTTAAGTACAAGTATTTTTCACTGTTATATGTTAACTGTATTACGTATTACTTGTTATCAAGGATATGACGTGTTGAGTCTTTAGACTCACTAGGTGTGATTGATGCAGGTGATTATGATAATAATGTTTATGGAGGTCTTGATGGTTGACTTTGTTGGACTGAAGGTGCACATAACCCGAGGACCTACGCTAGTTTTCCGCACTAGTTATGATTTATGATTTTAAGTAATGTTAAGAATATTTTTATGACTTTTAATTATTTATGAGTGGTTTTTGAGATGTTATAGTATGGGCTATTTCCTTTGGTTTTCAAATTATAGTCGGTTGATTTATTTTAAAATGATGTTAAAAAAATAGTTTATGGTTCGGCCGAATGCTATGTGAGGTTTGAAAAAGAAAAATTTCTAGTACCTTTTAAAAAAACGATTAAGCAGACGTTTCAGTACGACTGTCAGAGGAATGTTTAAATGACTAAAAATGGATATAAGATTCTAAATGCATTCATTGTTACGTTGGAAGCAAAGTCTATAAATAGACGAGAAGAGCAGCTGAGAACATATATACAACGTATTCAATCAACCAAGTTGTTACTCTGTAGAAATCCTCACCAAGCCTTATGTTCATATTCAAAGATTCAAAAGCTCACACTTATCATATAAATTCATAGCATTCAAGGCTTTACTTTGAGCTTATAAGCACAAACACTTACTGTTGTATTGTTTTATCTTATATAGATCAGTTGTGCTAATAAGTTTCATAATAGTTGAGTACTGATAAACTGTATTGATACTAAGAGTTTCAGTCTTGGCAGTGGTAAGTCCAATTGAAGTGGGTTTTTACAAATCGTTGTATAGATCAAAGTCTTTTAGTAAATATACTATCTTCAAGATAGAGGGGGTGCATAGGAGTGTTTGAAATCTCCGAACATCCATATAATTTTTTGTCTCTTCTTTTCAGATTTATTCTATCTGTCATTCAGTTTATTTCCGCAATTTCATTAGTTAACTGATTGACATTGACATAACAAAATTTTCGAGTTCAATCTATCACTAAACTGACTCATTATTCGATAAAGTGATAAAATTTTCAAGTGTTTATTCAACACCCCTCTAAACACTCTTTCTCCTACCAACCGATCCTATAAAAACTTTTTATTTTGTTATTTATGAACTTACCTAAGTATGTAGTTAGCTGAACGTAACTGAAGCTATCGAAGAATGCAAATTGAACTATTTCAACTGATGAATCGTAAACCAGTTCAACTGATTGTCCATCTGATAGGTGGTTCAGCAGAAGATCTTCAGAAGCCTGACCAGCTGATGAAGATTTCAACTGATGAAGAGCCCAGCTGACCAATTCAACTGAAAGAGTGAGATAAGTTCAACTGACGAGTCAAGTAATTTCACCAGCCCAACTGAAAATAAGTTCAGATGACAGTTCAAAACATAAGTTAGAACCAATCAGTTGCAGAACTCGACAAGTTTATTCAATGGAATCCAGCTATGCACAGAGGTATAAAAGCAATTGTCCAGTCAAAAGACAATAATAGACGTTGCATCAATGTTTAAAGCCAAGACGTTCCAGAATGGCTGATTGAAAGTACAGACATATTTCAAGGAACAGATTCAAAATGCAACGGATACAATAATTGAGTCTCACTATACGATCAAACTACGCGCCTATAAATAGAAGATGAAGATCAGTGAAAACAATAATAAACAGAACAACAAGAGTGTGTGAAGAAGAAGGGCATGTTAAAAGCCTTATCAGCTTATAAGAAGTAATCAGCCCAGTTGAAAGGGAAAACTTCAACGTGTTATCGGCTTACTATAAAAGCTCTTTTCCCTCAGTTTATGCGAACACCTTCCCGGTATATTCATTGTTCAGTTCCCACACACACTCGCACACAATCACTCACATCTATTAGCGATTAGAGCTTAAAAGATTAGTTTCCCCAGTCTTGCACAAAGACGTAAAACTTGTGTATGTAGTCTTTGACACAGAGACTTTAAACAAGTGTTGGCTGGAAGGTGTTGCCTTCAGTCTAGACTAGGACTTCACTTAGGCAGAAGAGTAAGTCCTAAGCTGAGTGGGTTTGTACAATGTGTTGTGTAAATCATAGTCTTTTAGTGTATCCTACCCGAGGAAGTAGAAGGGCTGACGTAGGAGCAGTTAAAGTCTTCGAACATCCATAAACATATCTTGTGTTATTTCTGTTTAGTTGTTTGTTTCTGTCCTTAACTAATTTGATTAGTTCAGCTAATATCAGTTCAGTTCTGTCCATAACTGAACTGATATAAGCCAGAACTGATCTCATAAAATTTTATGTTATTCAGTTGCACTAGTTATAAAACTTACTAGCTTTCTTAACGAAGGATTATTTCGAGTATTTTTTGCTTGGTTTAAAACCAAACTCGATTAAATTCATCGGTGTTTACATTCTTTGAACACGAGCTATTGCAGCTCATTGAGAATATTGTGTTTGAAGCACCTTCAAAGGATCCCGAACCGATCCATAAATTGGTATCAGAGCTAGTTGTTCTAAGAAGGACATTTTAAAGCTAATTTTTTAAAATATGTTTCAAAATGGTATTAAAAATTGGATATCAAAATCCTCTTAAAAATTTTATACGAGCTTACCGTGGGAAAAGAGAAGATTGTTGGATCTGCAACTAACATTGTAGCTACTTCTCGCGACTCCGGATTTTGCTATTTTAGCAACTTGTAGGGTTTTGAGTACAACTGACAGCAAAACAACTAAACTGATCTGTGGATAAGATTTGATTTGCAAGCTTACCAGTTCAACTGATCAAAAAACGAAACCCAACTACCATCTGAAACTGATGATTTAAGTGGAGCTTAATCATCAGAAGTACCGCCTCTTAACTGCCATATAAAATCAGAGTCGATGATTAATGCAGTTCAACATCAGTTGAGTCCAGTCTGAGTCTGCTCGACCAGTTAGTCAGCAAAGAGATCAAGTTCAAGGCAAATTAGCTACTATTTTAGAAAAAGTGACTCAAGACTGATACAACATTCAAGGCGACAAGTTGTTCGTATATCCAGTTCTAGCATGTATAAATTGACTAATATTTGATGTTGTTTAAAATTTGATATTATAGTAGCACTTTTCTTTACAATTTGGTGCACTTAAATGTATAAAAAGAATACGTTTTTGTTCAAATAAACAGTATTTTATCCAGTTAGTTTCTATGTAACTGAATTGCTATTTTCATATGTGTTGTCTAAATTGCTTGAATGTTAAATGATGCTAAAACTTCTTTTTAAATCACGTAAATGATTATATTTTTAAGGGGGAGTTTTTAATCAGTTCTTAAGGGGGAGTTTTCTTTAAAATTATCCCTCGAAAAGAAAAATGTTTTCAATACATTTTAAAATCTTTTCTAAATTCAGTTCTTGAGGGTGCTTTCTTATCCCTCGAACTGAAATTTTTTCTACTTTTTATCGTTTTAAATGTTTTTGATTATCACAAAGGGGGAGAATCAGTTAAATTTGATTTTTTTTTTAAATCGCTTTAATTGTTCAAGTTTTGTGATAATAAAAAACGGGGGAGTTGTTGGAGCATTTCATGTTCGCAATCTTGCTTGATTTTGATGTTAACAAAACTTGTTATTTTGTTACTAATGAACTTATCTAAGGGTGCAGTTAGCTGAACGTAACTGAAGCTATCGAAGAATGCAAACGAACCAGTTCAACTGATGAATCGTAAACCAGTTCAACTGATTGTCCAGCTGATAGGTGGTTTAGCAGAAAACATTTAGAAGCCTGGCCAACTAATGAAGAGTTCAATTGATGAAGAGCACATTTGACCATTTCAACTAAAAGAGTGAAATCAGTTCAACTGACGTGTCAATTGATTTCACCAGCCCAACTGAAGATCAGTTCAGATGACCAGTTAAGAGCATCAGTTAGAACCAATCTGTTGCATAACTCGACAAGTTTATTCAATGGAATCCAGCTGTGCACAAAGGTACAAAAACAATTGTCCAATCAAAGAACAATAATAGACGTTGCATCAATGTTTAAAGCCAAAATGTTCCAAAATGGTTGTTGGAAAGTACAGACATATTTCAAGGAACATATTCAAAATGCAACTGATACAATAATTGAGTCTCAATATACGATCGAACTACGCATCTATAATTATAAGATGAAGATTAGTGAAAACAATAATAAACAGAACAAAAAGAGTGTGTGAAGAAGAACGGCGCTAAGAGCCTTATCAACTTACAAGAAGTAATCAGCCCACTTGTGAGGGAACACTTCAACGTGTTATCATCTTAGTATAGAAGTTCTTTTCCCTCAGTGTGTGAGAACATATTCCCGGTGTATTCATTGTTCAGTTTTCACACACACTCACACAATATCACTCACATCTATCTGAGAGTACAGCATAAAAGATAGTTGAGTGAGTCTTGCACAAAGACGTAAAACTTGTGTATGTATTCTTTGGCACACGGACGTTGAACAAGTGTTGGCTGGAAGGTGTCGCCTTCAGTCTAGACTAGGAGTTCAATTAGGCAGAAAAGTAAGTCCTAAGCTGAGTGAATTAGTACAAGGTGTTGTATAAATCAAAATCTTTTATTGTGTCCTACCCGAGAAGGTAGAAGGGGTGACGTAGGAGCAGTTTAAGTATACGAACATTAATAAACATATCTTGTGTTATTTCTGTTTAACTGTTTGTTTCTGTTCTTAACTGATTTGATTAGTTCAGCTGATATCAGTTCAGTTCTGTACATAACTGAACAGATATAAGCTAGAACTGATCCCATGTAATTTTTAGTTATTCAGTTGCACAAGTTATAAAACTGAATAGCTTTCTTAACGAATGATTATTTCGAGTATTTTATGCTTGGTTAAAACCAAACTCGATCTAATTCATCGGTGTTTACATTCTTTGAACAAGAGCTATTGCAGCTCATTGAGAATATTGTGTTTATAGCACCTTCAAAGGTGCCAGAACCGATCCATCAATTGGTATCAGAGCTAGTTGTTCTAAGAAGGACATTTGAAAGCTTATTTTTTAAAATATGTTTCAAAATGGTATTTAAAATGGATATCAAAATCCTTTTAAAAATTTTGTATGAGCTTACCGTGGAAATAGAGAAGATTGTTGGATCTGCAACTAACTTTGTAGCCACTTCTCTCGACTCCGGATTTTGCAATTTTAGAAACTTGTAAGGTTTTGAGTACAACTGACAGCAGAACAGCTAAACTGATCTGTTGATAAGAATTGGGTTGCAAGCTTACAAGTTCAACTGATCAACAGACGAAACCGAACTACCAGATGAAACTGATGATTTAAGTGGAGCTTAATCATCAGAAGTACCGCCGCTTAATTGCCATATCAGGTCAGAGTCGATGATCAATGCAGTTCAGCATCAGTTGAGTCCAGTCTGAGTCAGCTCAACCAGTTAGTCAGCAAATAGATCAAGTTCAAGGCAAATTAGCATCTCTTCTGCAAAAAGAGACTCAAGACAGATGCAACATTCAAGGCATTCAAGGCGACAAGTTGTTGGTACATCCAGGTTCTAGCATGTGTAAACTAACTGATATTTGATGTTGTTTAAAATTTGCTATTATAGTAGCACTTTCCTTTACAATTTGGTGCACTTAATGTATAAAAGGAACGCGTTTTTGTTAAATAATAATCATTTTATCCAGTTAGTTTCTATGTAACTAAATTGTTATTTTCATATGTGTTGTCTAAACTGCTTGAATGTTGAATGATGTTAAAACTTCTTTTTAAATCGCATAAATGATTGTATTTTTAAGGGAGAGTTTTTAATTCAGTTCTTAAGGGGAAGTTTTCTTTAAAATTATCCCTCGAACAGGAAAATATTTTAAATACATTTTAAACTCGTTTCTAAATTTAGTCCTAGAGGGGGAGCTTTCTTATCCCTCGAACTGAAATTTTTTCTTCTTTTAATCGTTTTAAATGTTTTTGATTCTCACAAAGGGGGACAATCAGTTAAATTTTAAATTTTTTTGTATCACTTTAATTGTTCAAGTTTTGTGATAATAAAAAATGGGGGAGATTGTTGGAGCATTTCATGTTCGCAATCTTGTTTGATTTTGATGTTAACAAAACTTGTTATTTTGTTACTAATGAACTTATCTAAGCGTGCAGTTAGTTGAATGTAACTGAAGCTATCGAAGAATGCAAACTGAATCAGTTCAAGTGATGAATCGTAAACCAGTTCAACTTATTGTCCAGCTGATAGGTGGTTCACCAGAAAACCTTTAGAAGCCTGCCCAATTGATGAAGAGCCTAGCTGACCATTTCAACTGAAAGAGTGAAATTAGTTCAACTGACGAGTCAATTGATTTAACCATCCCAACTAAAGATCAGTTCAGATGACCAGTTCAGAGCATCAGTTAGAACCAATCAGTTGCAGAACTCGACAAGTTTATTCAATGGAATCCAGCTGTGCACAAAGGTACAAAAGCAATTGTCCATTCAAAGGACAATAGAAGACGTTGCATCAATATTTAAAGCCAAAAAGTTCCAGAATGACTGTTGGAAAGTACAGACATATTTCAAGGAACATATTCAAAATGCAACTGATAAAATTATTGAGTCTCACTGTACGATCAAACTATGCGCCTATAAGTAGAAGCTGAAGATCAGTGATAATAAACAGAACAACAAGAGTGTGTGAAGAAGAATGGCACACTAAAAAGCCTTATCAACTTGCAAGAAGTAATCAGCCCAGTTTTTAGGGAACACTTCAACGTGTTATCATCTTAGTATAAAAGCTCTTTTCTCTTGTGTGAGAACATCTTCCCGTTGTATTTATTGTTCAGTTCTCACACACACTCAAACATTATCCTTCACATCTATAAGAGAGTATAGCATAAAAGATTAGTTGAGCGAGTCTTGCACAAAGACGTAAAACTTGAGTATGTAGTCTTTGAGACACGGACCTTAAAAAAGTGTTGGCTGGAAGTTGTTGCCTTCAGTCTAGACTAGGAGTTCAGTTAGGCAGAAGAGTAAGTCCTAAGATGAGTGAATTTGTACAAGGTGTTGTATAAATCAAAACCTTCTAGTGTGTCCTACCCGAGAAGGTAGAAGGAGTGACGTAGGAGCAGTTGAAGACTTCGAACATCCATAAACATATCTTGTGTTATTTCTGTTTAACTGCTTGTTTTAGTTCTTAACTGATTTGATCAGTTCAGCTGATATTAGTTCACTTCTGTCCATGACTGAACTGATATAAGCCAGAACTGATCTCATTTAATTTTCAGTTATTCTGTTGTACAAGTTATAAAATTATTAGCTTTCGTAACGAAGGATTATTTTGAGTATTTTCCTCTTGGTTTAAAATCAAACTCGATCTAATTCATCGGTGTTTACATTCTTAGAACAAGAGCTATTGCAGCTCATTGAGAATATTGTATTTGAAGCACCTTCAAAGGTGCCCGAACCGATCCATCAATTTCCTAAACTAAATAATTTTTCTACATTATAATAGGCTTAATGAGCCTACTATACTAAGATTATTGGACATAGATTTCTACCCAATTATCGATATCAAAAGATAGAATTTCTAAACCACAAAACATTTCATATCACACAAGAAACCTAGTGTTTCTCCCTAGCAACACACGGCCACACACACCACACCTTTTTGAAGCCACTTTCACGTGGATTTGGAAGTAATAAAATGCAGCCAAGCCTTCCCCGTCTTTCCGCCAACGTTCTTCACATCTAGAATCCAGTTTTATGTGTGAATCACGCAAAGACACGGCCTAATCTTTCTTTACTCAATGTTCGTACCATAATATATGTGAAAGATACAAGTTTGCGAGAAAAATATATTACCCTCTTGATATTTTCGTTTATTGAATTATACATGCCAAAAACATGGGTTTTCATGCTTATTAAATCATATTATTGATGCACAAAGGGGCTGTCAGTATATTGCTACTAGGAGGGCCAAATTTCAGAGGGTTTATGGACCCCTAGATCCATGGTTGAAGGTTGGAAAAGAAGGTTGAAATGGGCTGCACATTTTGGGGACAAAAGAGATAGGGTTTGATTTTTTGGGAAGAAATAAGGGATAAGTCCAGTGCAGGTGCTGTCCAGGCAAGGTACTGGGCACGTGAGGGTCCTAGCAACGAGCCAAGGTGGTCCATGCATGGCTGGAAGGGCAGGAACCATTAGGCGGTCGCTCAAACCATGCGCGTGAGGAGAGTCGATGGTTTATTCACGTCCTCAAGCATGGGCTGTAGGGATCGGTCCAGTAGGTTCCTGAGGGTTCGTTCTAGGTCCTAGGATGGCTCGTTTGGGGCTGGACACGTTGGTTAAGGACTAGGGTCAAATGGGTGCATGGTTGTTAAGCTAGGGTTTGGTTCGAAATAGTGCAGAAAGTTCCAGCAGCTTTCAAGGCTTTTCCAAGGTTCTTAGATGGCTTTAATTGGGTTGAAAAAGGTTTGTTTAGGTGTTAATAAGCTATGGTTAAAGTTTGGTTAAGGTTCGAGTTGATTCGAGTTCAAACCGAGACTTCAGTTCAAGTTTTAAATAGAAAAACGAATTTAGTCGAGGAGCTTAGGTTTACATCTAAGAAATGTTTATGGGTTTATTTTAAGGTGTTATGGTGATTTTGGATGGATTCAGATAGTCGTTTTAAGGTCCAAGGGTAAAATGGAAAAGTTAGGGTATCGGTGGCAAAACTGTCATTTTACACCTGAAAAATATTAAGAGTCCTGGCAGTGTCTTCAATGCAGTAAAAAATGTTAAAATGCATATTTTGAAAGGTTGTTGAATTTTCTGATGAAAATTGTAAAATGTTAAAGAATAAGTTGCATGCTTAGTTTCAAGAAAATGTTATATGCATGAATTTTTATAAGTGATTGATATGATAAAATGTTTTGGAGGAGGTATTTGATTGTGAATAATACGAACACAAACACGAACGCGAATATGAATAAAATGACACGATGACATGTAAGGCCAAGGCTCAATTGATGGGTGAGAGGGTTGTTGATATCCCCGCCACATCGTACCATGGTAATACATAAGTTTGATCAATCGACAAACAGCTGATACGAAAATCACGATTAATGATCTAAATGCATCTAAGGGGAAAATGTACATTCATATGTATATGATGAAAGAAAAAATATATGATATAAAAAAAGATTTAAGTTTATGAATATTCATGAAAAGATATATTTGTTAAAAGTATTTTCACTATTGCATATGGATGTATGTGAATAGACTCACTAGGTGTGAATGATGCAGGTGAGGATCATGACGTTGAGACAGGAAGGTTGAAGTACTGAACTGGCAGCGTGGATGGTGAACTAACCCGAGGACCTATGCATTGCTAGTTTTTCGCACAGTTATGATTTTACTTTACTTTAAAGATTTTGTTGACTTTGGAAGTAAATAGTGGGTTTTCAGAGGATTATGATGTTTACACTATTTTTGAAAAATGCTAGTTTTAGGTTTGGTTTGACGTTTAAAGTTTTATGACTTTTACTGCATTTTAGATTTTGAGTAAAATAGATGGTGAATTATTTTAAATAGTGCAAAAGTATATATTTATATATATATATGTATATTTTGGCCTAGAGGTTTAAAAAATTCTAGTACATTTTAAAGAAAAACGAGTTAGAGACGTTTCACTATTAGTCTTTTGACCCAGGACCAAGTGGATGCTCTACGTTATAACATGCACTTTAATCTGTTTACGACTCCATTGAGTATCATGTGATTGAAAAGCTGGGTGTTGTCACGCCCCGAATCCAAAGCATCGGTGACATCCGGGATTGTTTAACAATTAAATTGAAAACAATAAAGCCTCGTATCAAATCAAACCAGTCATTTTCATAAATAAAGTATTGTCTTACAATGACAATGAAATAAAATACATCAGAGTTTCAAATAGCGGAAACGAAAGAAAAGCAAAATCTTGAGTTCTGATCTTGATCTGCGGTTCACCAACCCCAGAAGGCATCTTGCTCTTTCTCATCCAGTTGCTCCTCATTTTTATCAGAAATTTGTAAGGGGTGAGTGTTTTGGAAAACACTCAGCAAGTGGGGGTCGATCGATTCAAAAGATACATATAGAACTTAGTTTTCTTAAAACGTTCTTTTAACTAACTTTCAAAACTTAATATTCTTAACTTATCAGGACAGAGACAAATCGAATAAATGACAGAATTCATCAGATGATTCAGAACAATTCAGAAACCGATTAACTCAATTCAGAACAAAACATATCAGAACAGACAGAACACTGTTACTCATCTCATTTCCATGGTCAAATTGTCTCCAATATGTTAGTCCTCTAAGGGGTGAGGCCAGAACACGGTTTTATACCCACCGATGGGGGCCAGACAGAAATGGTTTTATATCCACCATTGGGGGCCAGACAGAATCACAATTCTCGTCCCATTTCAAATCAATTTGTAACAGTGCAACACGAAATTCAGATTTACCAGACAGAACATATCAGAGTTTTCAGATATCAGAGTTTCAGACGGATTCAGCGGAACCAAAGAATTTCGAACAACAAACAGAGCACATAATCGATCGAAATTTTAAAACAGAACATACTGAATTTTCGAAAAAGGACACATATAAACGCATGTCATAACTTATATATTCAAGTTTTGAAAATATAAAAAGTATACGTAACAAAAGCCCACTTACTCTTGTAGATTTTTGTTCAAAGCTTTCTTCCAAAAATCGGGCAGCACCTCGCCGCGACTTTAGCAATTGCAGTCTTCAATCAGACAGCACTTCGACGTAAGATTTCCGCACTGGACTGCTCGAAATCTTCCTTCATTTTCCTCACTTGACTTGGCCGAATTTTTGAAGAGGTTTTGAGAAGGAGTGAGGGCCGAAATTTTGGAGCACTTTTTGGTGTGTTCTTCATCAAATTGTAGTGGTATTTATAGGAAAAGAAAGGCCTTCCACCTAGCCTCTCCTTGGCCGAAATCTTGGTCAACAAGAATAGCCATGAATGTGGTCATAATGTTGGTCCAAAGTTTCATGCATGAAAATCCAAAATCCCATGCATTCTCCAAGTTCTAGATTAGTCATAATTATAATTCAAACTCCCATGCATATTAAGTTTGTCCTAACCCTTGGCTTCTTTATTGATTATCTCTTACATACTTAATTTGTCCAAACCTCAGCTCAACCTATAACTCCCCTTTTTGGTCTTGTTAGGACAAGTTTGGTTGAGCTTCTTTGATCTGACAGATCGTGACCTTGAGCTGGGGTTTTATTCCTCCAGTGATAATACTTTGACGGATACGGTTACTTGTAGCTTGACCTCCTGATGAGCTAATCCCCGAGCTTTGGAGTTACTTCCTCGAGTTAAATTTAATGAAAATCTAAGTTAATCTTCAAGTTATTTAATTGGAACAAACATTTTTGAGCTTAGTTTGAGTTAAACTTCAAGTTCATATTACTTACTTGATTTGCTTCGGAACGTAAAATCCTGGGTTCTCACATCTCTCCCTCCTTATTGAAAGTTTCGTCCCCGAAACTTGCATTAGCTTGTTCTTTCGAATAGATGAGGATATTGTGATCGCATTTTCTCCTCGAGTTCCCAAGTTGCCTCCCTTTCAACATGATTTGACCACTGTACCTTGACATAAGGTATTGTCCGGTGTCTCAACACTTGGTCTTTCGTGTCCACTATTCGGATAGGGACTTCTTCGTATTTAAGTTCTTCGTTGAGTTTTCCTTCAATCATCAGTGGTACAACCTTGAGTACATGACTCGGGTCTGAGACATACTTTCTCAGCTGTGAGATGTGGAAGACATTATGTATCCTGGACATATCAGGCGGTAAAGCTAGACGGTAAGCTAAGGTTCCTACCTTCTCCAGTATTTCGAATGGTCCCACATATCTCGGATTCAACTTTCCGGATTTACTGAACCGAACTACTCCTTTCATTGGAGAGACCTTAACGTAAGCTTTCTCACCAATTTCCAACTGTAAGGGTCTTCTCTTCAGATCGGCCCAGCTCTTCTGCCTATCTTGGGATTCTTTGAGTCTCTCCTTGATTATGACTACTTTATCAACGGTTAACTGAATAAGTTCTGGTCCGGTAACAGCTTTTTCTCCGACCTCATCCCAATATAGAGGCGACCTACACTTCCTTCCATACAATGCCTCATACGGAGCCATCTCGATGCTACTGTGATAGCTGTTGTTATAGGCAAATTCGATCAAGGGTAACTGTTCACTCCAATTTCCAGAAAAATCCAGTGCACATGCCCTCAGCGTATCTTCGAGGGTTTGAATTGTCCATTCGGTTTGGCCATCAGTCTGGGGATGATAGGCCGTGCTGAGAGTAATCTTGGTTCCCATAGCCTTTTGGAAACTCTTCCAAAATTTTGATACAAATCTTGGGTCTCTATCAGACAGTATACTTGCCGGAACTCCATGTAGCCTCACTATGTTGTCCATATACAAAGTGGCTAATTTATCCAAATTATAATTCATCCGTACTGGCAAGAAATGGGCAGACTTGGTCAATCTGTCAATGATTACCCAGATCCCATCGTGACCCTGCCTTGACCGTGGTAGTCCTACTACGAAATCCATGGAGATGTTATCCCACTTCCACTCTGGTATCTCCAATGGCTGTAACAGTCCTCCAGGCCTTTGATGTTCCGCCTTTACTTGTTGACAGACTAAACACTTTGCAACAAAAACAGCTACATCTTTCTTCATACCGTTCCACCAGTAATTATTTTTCAAATCCCGGTACATCTTGCTGCTTCCTCGATGTACTGAAAATCTCGATTTATGTGCCTCGGCCATTACTTCTTCTCGAATTCCATCGACGTTTGGCACATACATTCGTCCTTTCATCCAGAGTATTCCATTTTCATCAATTTGAAATTCTGGAGCTTTTCCTTCTTGGATCTGTTCTTTTATTTTAAGGATGAAGGCATCATGATTCTACTTCAGTTTGATGGTCTCTCGGAGACTTGATTGTACTGATAGTGAAGATAAGCTCGCCTTTCTAGGATTCCTTCGGCTCAAAGCATCTGCCACCTTATTTGCCTTACCCGGATGATAATTGATTGACAGATCATAGTCCTTGAGAAGTTCCATCCACCTACTTTGCCTCATATTTAATTCCTTTTGATTGAAAATGTACTTGAGGCTCTGGTGATCAGTAAAAAATTCGCATTTTACTCCATAAAGGTAGTGCCTCCAGATTTTAAGTGCAAATACTACTGCGGCTAACTCCAAGTCATGAGTGGGGTAATTCTGCTCATATGATTTTAGTTGCCGTGAGGCATAAGCAATTACCTGACCCTCTTGCATAAACACACACCCTAATCCTCCCTATGAAGCGTCACTGTATACAGTGAAATTCTTACCATCCTCGGGAAGAACTAGTACAAGTGTGGACGCGAGTTTTGTCTTTAGGGTTTCAAAGCTTCTTTCACATTCTTTATTCCAAATGAATTTCGAATTTTTCTGAGTAAGTTTGGTGAGTGGAATGGCTATCGAAGAAAATCCTTCCACAAATTTTCTATAGTAGCCTGCTAAACCCAGAAAACTCCTGACTTCAGTCACTGTCTTTGGTTGTGGCCAATCTTTGATTGCCTCTAACTTCTTAGGATCTACTGACACTCCTAATTCAGAAATTATATGCCCTAAAAACGCCACACTTTTTAACCAAAATTCATATTTCTTGAATTTGGCGTATAGTTCCTTTTCTCGAAGTGTCTGCAAAGTGAGACGCAGATGCTCTTTGTGTTCTTCTTCACTTGGTGAGTACACAAGGATATCATCTATGAAAACAACCACAAACTTGTCGAGATATGGTTTGAATACCCGATTCATCAGATCCATGAATGCTGCAGGAGCATTTGTTAGGCCAAAAGGCATTACCGTGAATTCGTAATGTCCATATCTTGTCCTAAAAGCAGTTTTAGGGATGTCTTCCGCTTTGAACCTTCAACTGATGGTAACCAGATCTCAGATCTAGTTTTGAGAAGACCTTGACTCCCTTTAACTGATCGAAAAGATCATCTATTCTTGGGAGTGGGTACTTATTCTTTATGGTGATCTTGTTCAACTCCCGGTAGTCAATACACAGTCTCATGCTCCCGTCCTTTTTCTTTACAAAAAGCACTGGGGCTCCCCATGGGGATGCACTGGGGTGAATCTGCTTCTTGTCTAGTAATTCATGCAGTTGCTCCTTTAGCTCTTTTAATTCAGCTGGAGCCATTCGATATGGTGCCTTTGAGATTGGATCAGCACCAGGGACCAAATTGATTTCAAATTCTATTTTCCTATCGGGTATCTCACCCGGCAACTCTTCGGGAAAAACATCTAGAAATTCTTGAACAATCGGTATATCTTCCATCTTTGGAATTTCTTCTCCCTTGACTTCATTGATCATTGCCAGATAAATTTCTTCTCCTCCTTTTATGGCATTCCAGGCTTGTGAGGCAGATAATAGAGATTTCCTTTCTTTGGACTTCCCGTGGTATATGACTTCCTCCTTAGTCGAAGTCTGAAGTCTAATATCTTTCTTTTGACAGTCTACTATGGCATGGTTTTTAGCTAACCAGTCCATTCCAAGAATGATGTCAAACTCAACCATATTGAGTTGAATTAATTCCACTTCAAAAGTTTGATTGCTGATACAAATATACAGTTTCGATACACTTTGTGTGTTTCAATTGTTTTGCTGGCAGGTGTTGCTACCCTTAACGGTTCACTAAGAATATCATGCTCAAGTTTAAGCTTTTTAGCAAATCTTCTAGACACAAATGAATGTGTGGCACCACAATCAAACAAAGCATATGCAGGCATTTTATTAAGTAAGATGGTACCTGCCACCACTTCATTGGTGTTATCAACTTCCTCTTGGGTTATTGCATAAACCCGAGCATTAGTCTTGTTTTCATGTTGCTTGTTGGGCCCCGTCCCTTTGTCCTTGTTGTCAAGGACAATCTTTAATTCTATGACCCACCTTTCCGCACTTAAAACAAGCAGCCTGTCTTCCGATAACATTCTCCAACATGTTTCTGTCGACATGTATCACACCACTTTCCTTCGGTGTTACCAGCACTGCCAGAATTTCCTTTGAAAACCCACCTGAATAATTTGGTTTCTTAAACTTGGGACTATTCTGAGTAGATTGACTGCTCATCGGCCTTTTGTTCTTGTTTTCTTCCTCGCGTCGCTTGATATCACTTTCTGCGCTCATTGCAGCACCCATCAAATAAGCAAAGTTGTTTGGCTTGAATACTGCCAATGCCGACTGAATTCGACTGTTGAGTCCCTTCTTGAATCGATGCATTTTTAACGTTTCATCCGACATGATTGTTGGGACATAGGTTCCCAGATCGTTGAATCGGGAAGTGTATTCCATTACTGACATGTCCGGAGCCTGTTTGAAATTTTCAAATTCACTTAAATTTTGTAGTCGAAACTTCAGCGGGATAGTATTGTCTCAAAAATCCTCTCTTAAAAATTTGTCATGTGATCTCTTCCACTTCTGCCAAAAATGGCGACACAGTTTCCCACCTTTTCCTAGCTCGGTCTTCCAAAAACGGTGTTACAACCTCCACTCTCAGCTCTTCAGGTATCTCCAGTAAATGTAGTTGTGTTTCGACGTTCTTGAGCCAGTTGTGGCTGACCTCTGGGTCTGTGTTCCCATCAAAAGTTTGAACTCGATTCCTTCTGAGAGATTCGTAATGGTACTTAATCCCACGCTGGTTGCGGTTCAGGTGGTGGTTGGATGGCGTTAGCCAATGGGTTCACGAATCCTTGTAACGTTGCAGCTACGATAGTAGCTATTGCCATCATATCTTCTTGACTGAGATTTACTCTCGGAGGTGGTGGTGGTGGGTTTTCATCTTGGTTGGCACCACGAGGGTTACGGTGGTTTCGGGGTGGTATGCCTGCCATTTCCTATAAACATGTATTTTATTAATTTGTTTGCTACAATATTTAATCAAAAAAATAATTTCATTAAATTGTAAAATTTTTCATACAACCAAATATTTTTCAAAACAAATGATTAATCAAATATTTCTAGATACAATCAAAGCCTATTCTAGAACTCTCTCTCTCTACTCGTCTATAACTTCTCCGTCCCCTACTGCTTCATTAATTTCTTCCTCCACAGGGTTCTCTTTCAGTTGTTCTATGAATTCTTGCATATTGACCATCTCATTTTGTTGGTGTTCAATGTAATTCTGCAGTTGTGTGTTGTGGTGATCGAGACTGTTTACTTGCTCCTGTAGTTCTTGTATTGTTGATTGGCTCACTTTTTCATCGATTTCTTGCTCTTCAATCCGCTCCTGAAGGCGACGTTGGGTTTTGAGAAGACTATTTTCCCGAATTTCGAGCGTAAAAATCCTATCTTGCACTTTCTTCAACTCCTGCTTGGTGGTCTCGTGTTGACGCTCTGACTCTAGATGATACGCAGCATAACGTCTAACGTCTTCGCGTAGTTTCTTCTCTTGCACTCGGGCTTCACGAAGATCCTCCATCATGCATACGTTATTCCCATCCAACTGGTAGTTATCTCTCTCGAGTTTATCATTCTTTTCTTTCAGTGTTTTAATTTTTGACTCCTTTTCCTGAAGTTGTTTCTGAAGTTCATTTATAATGCTTTGAAAGTCCATGTTGGTTTCCTATAAAAATATTTAAATAAGATACTCATCCATTCTTAAATATGCAATAAGATAATAGAAAGTTTCAAAATAGTTTGGTACACATATTATTTTCTTAGTCACAAGTTTACTACAATCCAGATACTTTATTATAATGCTAATCTAATCGAACATCTCTCCGCCATCGCTGTCACTGGCACTATCGTCATCCGGCCACCTCCATCGGTGCTACCTCCTCTTCTTCCATATTCTATATCACCAAATGTAGGTAGTTGTTCTGCTATTGAAGTCTGTCCATAGTGCCGTGAAGCTTCGAAATGTACCGATCCTGCCTGGCGCTATACTCCTCCTGACGCTGACGGGTCTGTGCAGCACGTCCTCTTTCTGTTTCTACTCTCTCTAACAATTCTCTGTTCAGCGAAGCCAGACGAGCAATGCGAGCTGAATCGGTGGGTATCTGAAGAAGTTGTCTCTCAGCCAAGTCCAGATGATGAGTAAGTCTATGTACGTCGGTTTCCAATATGTACCTAATCTCACTAAGCTCCTGTTTTTCCAGCTTCTCCCTAGCAAGTTGCGCCCTCAAGGTTGCAATCTCCCTAGCTTGATTATCTATGGTAAGCTGACGCATAGGAAGAGCAGCCTGAGCGCGAGTACGTGGAGCAGCCATTACCTAGGATGAAATGGAAGTAAAGCATCAGAATCGTATAAAGGATAGAAAGGCACAAATAAAGGGTACGATTAAAGTGGTCGTGGAAAAATTTTTGATTCTAAGAATTGCGAAGCAATTAAAGGGATAGATTTTTGAAATCTGTTCGAAATTTAGGAAATAGATGGAAGTTGAATTTCAAGAACAAATGAATGTTGGACTCAAATTGGGATGCACTAGGCTTTTGCCAAAATTTGATTTGTCAAATTTTGTCTGTCAAAATCCCAGCGGGATTATGAACCTGGCGGCTCTGATACCACTTAAATGTCACGCTCCGAGTCCGAAGCATCGGTGACATCCGGCATTGTTTAACAATTAAATTGAAAACAATAAAGCCTTGTATCAAACCAGTCATTTTCATAAATAAAGTATTGTCTTACAATGACAATGGAATAAAATACATCAGAGTTTCAAATAGCGGAAACGAAAGAAAAGCAAAATCTTGAGTTCTGATCTTGATCTCCGGTTCACCAACCCCAGAAGGCATCTTGTTCTTCCTCATCCAGTTGCTCCTCATTTTTATCTGAAATTTGTAAAGGGTGAGTGTTTTGGAAAACACTCAACAAGTGGGGGTCGATCGATTCCAAAGATACATATAGAACTAAGTTTTCTTAAAACGTTCTTTTAACAAGCTTTCAAAACTTAATATTCTTAACTTATCAGGACAGAGACAAATCGAATAAATGACAGAATTCATCAGATGATTCAGAACAATTTAGAAACCGATTAACTCAATTCAGAACAGAACATATCAGAACAGACAGAACACTGTTACTCATCTCATTTCCATGGTCAAATTGTCTCTAATATGTTAGTCCTCTAAGGGGTGAGGCCAGAACATGGTTTTATACCCACCGATGGGGGCCAGACAGAAAATGGTTTTATACCCACCATTGGGGGCCAAACAGAAATGGTTTTATACCCACCATTAGGGGCTAGACAGAATCACAATTCTCGTCCCATTTCAAATCAATTTGTAACAGTGCAACACAAAATTAAGATTTACCAGACAGAACGTATCAGAGTTTTCAGATATTAGAGTTTCAGACGGATTCAGCGGAACCAAAGAATTTCGAACAACAAACAGAGCACATAATCGATCGAAATTTTAAAACAGAACATACTGAATTTTCGAAAAAGGACACACATAAACGCATGTCATAACTTATATATTCAAGTTTTAAAAATACAAAAAGTATACGTAACAAAAGCCCACTTACTCTTGTAGATTTTTGTTCAAAGCTTTCTTCCATAAATCAGGGCAGCACCTCGCCGCGACTTTAGCAATTGCAGTCTTCAATCAGACAGCACTTCGAATTAAGATTTCCGCACTGGACTGCACGAAATCTTCCTTCCTTTTCCTCACTTGACTTGGCCGAATTTTTGAAGAGGTTTTGAGAAGGAGTGAGGGCCGAAATTTTGGAGCACTTTTTGGTGTGTTCTTCATCAACTTGTAGTGGTATTTATAGGAAAAGAAATGCCTTCCACCTAGCCTCTCCTTGGCCGAAATTTTGGTCAACAAGAATAGCCATGAATGTGGTCATAATGTTGGTCCAAAGTTTCATGCATGAAAATCCAAAATCCCATGCATTCTCCAAGTTCTAGATTAGTCATAATTATAATTCAAACTCCCATGCATATTAAGTTTGTCCTAACCCTTGGCTCCTTTATTGATTATCTCCTACATACTAATTTGTCCAAACCTCAGCTCAACCTATAACTCCCCTTTTTGTCTTGTTAGGACAAGTTTGGTTGAGCTTCTTTGAGGTGACAGATCGTGACCTTGAGCTGGGGTTTTATTCCTCCAGTGATTATACTTTGACGGATACGGTTACTTGTAGCTTGACCTCTTGATGAGCTAATCTCCGAGCTTTGGAGTTACTTCCTCGAGTTAAATTTAATGAAAATCTAAGTTAATCTTCAAGTTATTTAGTTGGAACAAACATTTTTGAGCTTAGTTTGAGTTAAACTTCAAGTTCGTATTACTTACTTGATTTGCTTCGGATCGTAAAATCCTGGGTTCTCACAGGTGTAGTTTCAAAATATGCAGTGGTCAATGCATTGTAGTCGATGATTTGCTGTACACCCACAGGTGTGGATATCCTATATGATCTGATGAATCAATAGTGTAAGGAATCTCTTATACGAGTAAGACATGTGCATTTGGAAATATGTTTCCTCAGTTGCACAAGTCATGTCCCTGTTATTATATATCACATCCTTATAAATTCATTTGTAACTCTCGATATGCCAATGGTTGCAAATTAAATCGAGATATATGAGTTGAAGGGTCCGTACTATACTCTTACCATAACCTAAGGTTCTTTCAGGCACTATCAATGATAATTAGAGGATCATGGGGCGATGTTATTATACGCGCTTACCATGATTCAATAGGTGGAATAAAATTTGAGTTCTAACGTTCTTGACTAAGGGGTTGATGAAAAGAATGGGGATAATTATGGAAATCCTAAATAAGAATAAATGTTATTCTGAATTACAATGAAGTTGCGAACCCAAGGCTTGTTGTATCTCTGAAGCATCCATAGTCACACAAGTATCAGATTATGTGTTCCTTATGATATAGTCAAATTCAAGAGTTTGAATTTGACGACTGTTGTTTGATGTAGATCAAACAGATATATTATAAAGGATTTTATAAGTTGATTCCATTTAATAGAAGATGTGAAAGTTAGCTTAACATCTAATTAAGTGAGGAGATTAGAATTGCTTGTTTTAGTAAATGTCTTCACAAAACTAGTAGCTGCTAAAAATGGATCAGTAAAAAAATTTGTCATTTGAAATTTTATTTTTTCATTATATGAACGAGATTTGTACCCTCGACACATCGACACTGACTGATTTTCGATCGAGGTTATAATGAGTCCACAATTATTTATTTGGTAAATTTAATATCTACTTATTAAATAATAATATTTGTAGTAGGTGACTAATAAGTGAAAAATTCTAATGAAACATTCTAGAAACGTATAGAATAAATTAATTAATTAATTGACTAACTAAATAAAATTTATTTAATTTAAAACATATAAATATATATTGGATTTCATATTCGAATAAACCTCGTAATCGCAAGAAAGTGGGTTTTTTCGTTATGGTCAAAAGAAAAAAAATCGGACAAGAAAGTTTCCTTTAATCCGCTCAAGTAGGTACACCAGATAAAGAAATGAGTTTTCACTTTCAAAATATAGAAAACCCAAAAACAAAAAGATTTACTCCTTACTTGAGTTCCCGGTGAAAACTAAGGAATATTTCATTTATTCCGGCTTCATTTTATTAATTATTTGTTAGATTTTTTTAATTCGTTATTCAATTACGACATAAATGAAATGTGAAATTTTTTAGTAGGCTACTTCCCCTCAAATGATGAATCCATAAAATTTTAATGAAATTTCAATATAGTTCTCATTCGATAAATAATTAAAGTAAAGGAACACCTTGGAATTCATAAGGGATTTACTTGTCTATATATTGTTCCATTCGATCTTTTAGGTCCTGACCTTACCTCGACGATTATGCCATGATGCTCTTAAAAGCCTATACACGATTGATAAACTCCTGTAACCATGCCCTTTCTTGCTTGCTCGAACATAACAAAATTTATTTTAAAAAAAACGTAAATAATTAAGTCCAAAAACCAGAAAGTCTTTCTACGATATACACAAATCGAAATTCTTATTTATTTGTTAAAAAAATTACCATAGATTAATTCCACTTTTGATAGGCCCAAAAATTCTTTCACAAAATAATCCATTTTTTTCCGATTTATTGGTTTTGTAATGAAAAGTATAGGATTTTGTCACTTCTCCAACTATCTCTCTATAAGACAAGATTTTAGGGGACCAAGCACTTATTTGTTGAATAGAAACTAATCCAATTCATAGTTGTTGATGTTTATACGGATCGATCTTAAAAGAAAAATTATGATTCATTCTGATTATGTTTCCTTCCTATTCATTTGGAAGTTTTTCTGATATACAAGGAAATGATTCAGTTACATAGTTAAAGATCGTAGTTCTCGAACAAGAAATCGAAACGATTTTGGAGCATCTTCCGGATTCGGTATTGTTCCTCCAATGATCGTAGTACCAAGTTGATAGGATCGGTTAAAGGTGGAAAAGTGTTTAGAAGGGGGTTTAAATAAACACTTACGATTTTCAAAACCGTTTTCGACTGATGAGTCAGTTTAGTGATAAACTGATACTCGGGAATCTTGTAAGTCAATATCAATCAGTTAACAAATAGGGTGCGGAAACAAACTGACTGATAGATAGAATATAAAGTGAAATACGAGGACACAAGATTTTATGGATGTTCGGAGATTTCAAATACTTCTACGTCACCCCTTCTATCTCAAGGATAGGATATACACTAAAAGACTTTGATCGATACAATCAGTTGTACAGACCCACTTTAGTTTTAGACTTAACATTGCCAAACTGAAACTCTTAGTAACAAACTTGTTTACAGTACACAAAAGAACTGAAATAATCTAACACAACTGATCTCTTCAGGATTGAGTAATATAGCTTGTGTTCGAAACCTCGAGATATAGCCTGAAAGCTATGAATGTATGCAATAAGCATGAGCTTTGATGTCTGTAAGGATTTCAGCAGAGTAACTGAATTGTAAATCGATAGTTGTTCAAGGATTCAAAAGTTCAAGAGTTTCAATAGTTTCTTCAGCTGCTCTTCTCTGCTATTTATAGGGTTCCCTCCAACGGTAATATTGAATACAATTTGAACCTTTCTATCCGTTGCTTGCCACGTCAACATTCTTCTGACAGTCGTACACTGCATCTTTTCTGAGAAGCTGCGATCCCACTATTTGTTGCAGTCAGCTTTTATCGGTTGAATGTCTTAACTGATTATGTGTACAGCTAAGGGATCAGCTGATTGATTGTAGTCGATAAACTCACAACTGTTTGTAGTAACTGATCAGTTCCGACTGATCAGTCAGTTGTCTGCGTAGTTTAGTTCAGTTGCTGGTTCAGTTGCCTTCCAATAGTTGCATAAATTAGATCAGTTGCTATCATTCTTTTAAATCAGCAGTTTGTCAAACATCCGAAATTCAGTTTCCAACAATTTTCCCCTTTTAGGTGTTTGACAAAACTTAGAAAGTAAGAACTGAAACTCATTGTAGATAAAATAACTCGTTCAATATACAGATTCATACAAAGAATAAAAGAATAAAGAATCTTCTAAAATAATCTTCAAAAAAATATGCCAAAAAAATAGTCTTCTATTTCTTCTTGATCAACTTTGAAGATTTCTCTGGCTAATCTTTTCCTTCTTCTTGTTCTTCCCCCTTTTTGTCAAACTTGAAACGTCCTCGATTTTTTTCCTAATATCTTAAATCATAAATTCTAATAAAATAATTTAACATAATCATGAATTATAATAAATTAACAATTTAAATATCAAGTGCCTAAAATAAATCCTAAAACATCACATAACCAAAACTTCCTAAATTGAACTTTTAAAAAGATCAACTATCAATAACAATAAAGCACAAAAATATCTAATAAAAATTATTAACATAAATCCTTAAAATATTTAATCTATCTAGCTAGTGCGGAAACATAAATGCCATCAGGTGTGTACTACTGCACTCGATCCACTTAATCGTCACTGTCTCTCATAAATCATCAAATCATGCATCATACAAACGTAGTGAGTCTAATGACTCAGCACGTTCTAAACATGGATAAAAAATAATACATATACAATCAAATGCATTAAAATCATATTTTTATTTAAAATATCTTTTGAACATAAATGAACCATTAAAATCATTTTAGCATAATAAAATCAAAAATCGTAAAATCATTTTAAAATAACTTTAAGCATAAATAAATACTTCAAAAATCTTTTAAAATAAGCTTTCAGCATAAATAATTCATTTTAAAAATCGTTTAAAAATATCTTTAATCATCATCATGAATCGTACATCATAAAATCATTTTAATCATAAGCTTTCAATCATATATCATTTTGGGTGAAGTTTGATCCTTGAAAGTGACTAGCTTTTATCCTTTGGTCGACTGATCAGTCTTCAGCTCCACATGGCCCATGGGGGTGTGCACTAGGCTCCACCGTGAAAATATGATCGTCGGGTCCTTCTGGGCCTTTTCCCATACATGGGGTCCTTCTGGGCCTTGGCCCGTATATAGGTTCCCTCTAGGGCCTTGGCCCTCTCGTCATCTCTACAAATCAAATATCATATATCATATCTTTTGTTACAGTCAATTCATATTTCTTAAAAATATTTTTCCTTTTCTTTAAAAATCATAAAGTAAGACAGCTTTCCAAAAATAGCATTTTAAACAGTATAAATTGCACAGGTTTATCATAAATCATAAAAATACATATTATCATCAAAATCATCATAATAAATCATAAAATATCATTTTACAAGCATTATGATCCTCCGGGACGCTGCCAAGCGTTTTCGTAATTTCCTAAGTGTAAAATTACCGTTTTGCCCCTGGACATAAAAATTCTACAAATTTATCTTTTTCTCACTTTTAATGACATGGTCTTACCGTAAATAATTATTTAAGCTTAAATATAATTTTTCATAATTTTATAAAGCTTAAAACTAGGCTTGTCAATTAATTCTTTAATTAGTGTTTCGTGGGGAAATTAAATCCAGAATAATTCCAAAACTCATTATTTTGATCCTAAATTTTAAACATAACATTTTTAGTATTTATTCTACCCTTCCAAATCATGAGCCACCCCGTTGGACCCATGGTTCGAAATTTCTTCCTTAAATTTTCGTTTTTGACACCTTATCGAACCACCGGAGCCATCTCCCAATTTACTCCAGCCACGCCCGATCCACCTCAAGCCAGACCCTATCCAAACCACCTAGTGACCCTCTTGACCAACCCTGACCCAAAGAACCAGACCCTAGCTCGTTCACCAGCCCTGCAACCGAGCTCCAGATTTCTGAACGTGAGCTTCCTCTTCACTAAGACTCCTAACCAACCTAGGACACTTCCAGCTGAGCCAACCTGACCCTAACCATCCTTGGACCACACCCAAACCCTACCCAGACCATCCCAAGCCCTGGACCCAAGCAGCGAACCACCTAGATCAGAAAACAACCTACGCACAAGCTGCTAACTCAAGCTTAAGTCTCCTAGCCACCCTAGGACACTTTCAGTTGGTTAACCATCGACCCCTCTCGACCCTTACTGACCCTAGACCAGTCCAAGCACAAATCTCCTGAATTCATAAAACAACCTGCACACACCATGGAGCTTCCTGATATTTTCCACCTCCAGCCGAGCCAACAGCGAACCCAGCCGCACCAACCCCTGGCTCGACCCCTGACCATCACCCTAGGACCCTGATGGACCTACCATGAGCCACCCAGCCCCAGAAGCGAGCCCCCATGGCCGCTGCTGCACATAAATGAGCGTGGGGGAGAGTCCCAGTTCATGTGGACTCGTCCCCAGCCCATGGCTTGAACCCTAGGCACCTTAGGACTCTACCTAGCCTTCAAGCCTGACCCTGGCCAAGCTCCCAACCAGCCATGGTCGAGCCCAGCCCCCCATGCACAGTAATTGAGCCACTTGAACCCCAACAACCACACATAAACCCACGGTTCTCTTCTCTTTTTTTTATGATTGTTCCAGCCTATTTCCTTTTATCAATTTATCATGTTTTAATCATAATCAATCATATTTTATCATGTATTTCAAGTGTGTTCGTTGGGTTCATAACGATTCTTTCAAATCAAACGTAAAATCGTAAAAACGTTGAAAATCAGTATTGTGTCGTAAAATAATCGAACCCATTATTTTTTCATCGTAATCAATTAAATCAAGAATATTATGATTTGTATGATGTTTTAAAAGAGTTTAGAAAATGTGTTGCGTTTATAACGCTCGAATATACGATCTTTGGCAGGGGTGTGACGTTGGACGAGCAGACGACGAAGAACACAAGCTTTTCTTTCCCAACCTTATTTTTGAATTTTTGTAGGTGTGTGCTGTGTGTTTCAAGGCTGATGGTGATGAATTGTGAGGGTTTGAAGACCTAGGACACTTATTTATAATTTAATTAACATATTAACGGGCTTTGGTTTTGGGCTTGCAAGCTTAAGGGTAATTGGGCCTAATTAAATTAATTAAAATGGGCCCAATAACATTTAATTAATTAAATAATATAATTTAATAAAATTAGTTTCAATAAAATAATATTTTTGATATTTTAAAACTCCTTGTTTGCCCAAAACCGGCTTCCAGGGAAAAATCGAGCTCGACTCGTAAAAAAAATTCGAACTCCAACATTTTAAAGAAAATTAAATCGTTTTTAATCATATTAGGAATCCTTGTCATTATTTAAATAAAAATACATATTCTTGTCTTGATCGTCCCCGGTCTCCTTTTCCCTGCCTATTAACGAATATTCCGGTAAAATCCTTAATTTCATGAAATCATGTCTTTTTATCATGTAATTATGCAATCGTACATTTAATCATATAATAAATATCATGCTAGCATTTAAAAACAATTAAATAAAATAATTAAGCAATTCAAATAATTTTGCATGCATGCGGTTTACGTGGACTGATTTTTCGGACGTTACAAAACTCATCAACTTTTTTGGATACGATCCGCACATCTGAGGAGAGGTTAGAAACTGCATTCATCAGGATATCTTGCACTAAATACATTCTCTTCGAGACAGTGCTTTCCAGAAATTCAAGACATCTTGTAACCAAGGCTTGAGTTTGGAAATGAGCTTCAACTGACACTCTGTCTTTTCGAAGTTCTTCCATTTGGAAAAATAATGAAGTTACGTCCTTTTGGATTTGCTGTATTTTCCCTTATTGAGTCGAACCTCATAGTGTGCGAAAATTGAGTTGACTTGATATGAGAATTGGAAATCATTGCACCGAGGAGGTTGGTCTGAATAGCCTGAATTTTTTCAAAAAAAGATTCAGTTCCTATTGATATGCCATCAGACATGGCTCCAGAAGGTTTCTGGTTCCTGGTCCCTGTTTTCTTGATTGAAGATCACCGGGGCCCCGTCAGTTGTTTCAGTTATAGGATTGACCATTTCTGATATATCCTCTGGTATAGCTTTCTGTTGAGGTTGTGGAGAAGAAGAAGTCGGAACAGCAATAGAGTCTAAAGGTTCTTCAGGTGGTTGATCAGTTGAAATAATAGTTGTTTCTTGAGCTGGTTGCTCAGGGTTGAACAACTGAAACTATGGTAGGTTGTACAGCTGGCATCTCTAATGTTTTTTCAGTCGTGACAGATGACTGAACTGCTTCTTCAGTTCTTGTAGAAACTGCATGTTCAGTTGTGGCAGTCAACTGAACTGGCTCTTCAGTTGGTTGAAATGTAGCTTGTGAAGCTGGCTCGTCAGTTGCAAAAAATTCTTCACCTGCTTCTGTAGTATTCTATTGAATATCAGCGGCAATTGATTTAATAACTTGATCACTGTTTGCAAATGATAATTCAGCATGAGTGTAAAGTTGAGACCTGCAGTTAAGGAATTAGGAGCATCAGTTGACGGTTGTGCATCCTTTGAAGAAGGAGCAGTTAATTGCTCAGTAGTTTCAGCAACTGGTTCCTCGGATGGCTTTTCCAGTTGAACTGATTGTTCAGCTTCCTCATCAGATGAACGATCTTGGGAATCTTCCGGAATGATCATTTCTTGATCTAGTTCCCAATGCTTGATTTCAATCTGTAGAGATAAAATATCCATGTTCAACTGGTCATAAACTACTTTGTCATTAAAGGTAGTTGGACTGGTGGGATCAAAGTTTTGGCGTAGCTTAACAACCGTTTGTTTTAGCTTCTTTGCCCGTACTTGATGAAAGAAATATTTCTTCCTCTGCAACGCCTGAGCCATTGAAGCTGCTTTGACCAATGTTAGAACAATGGTTTCCAGGGCAATAAACTTCTTCAAAACTGATTTTTTTTGCAGTTGCCTGGCAAACACGATAGTTCTAAACTTTACCCATTAATCATAAATCTTAAGCTTAGTCTCAGAAAGTTCATTGACCTCTTTCCAGATGAGGTCAATATGGGTTTGAATGGTGTTTGTTGGTCTGGGCTCTTCTGTCATTTTCTCTTTGCCCTTTGAGTCAGTCAGAACATGAGGGATGTTCGGTCCTAACCTAGTTGTATCAATTTGTTCTCTAATCATTATCCTTTTAGGTCTGGAAAATGACAGAAAAATTGGGCAGAGATAGTGATGATTGGAGATTTAACTCCAACGGATTTCTTCTTTTAACCAGATTCGGTGAAAGTTGTCTTAAGAGGAGCAGTAGATGGAGGTAACTGATCATCAGTTGAGGATCCAACTGGTATTGCTCTCAGTGGAGTAGCATTGATTGCTTGTTCAGCTCCTGATTGATCAGTCTCTCAGTTGTAATGGTGCCCACAGTGATTGAAGGTTTTGTCTTCTGAGTTCTGAGTTTCTTAGAGATCTTGGGAGAAGGAGTCTTTTCAGAATCAGTCTCACTGACAATCAATTTTCGTTTGATTGCCTTTTTCTGAAGTTCCATTCTGGCTTTCTTAACTGATTTGGGAGCCTCTTGCGTCCCAATCTCCATTTTTACCTTGACAAACTGCTCTATAGAGATGTCCAGCTTGAGTATAGGCAGCTGAACACTCTTGGCATTGAATATTTTGAATTTGGATGTCCTCTCAGATGAGTCACCCTCCAGGCCCTGGCTCTTCAACAGATAGCTAAGCTGCACAGCAAATCCCTTTGATTGTTTTCAAGACTGAAACATATTCTTCAGAAGATTGAATATGATACCTTTCCAGTTCAATCTTTTTCCAGTCATGATGGCCATCATGGCTTGAAATTTCTCCAACGTGAGGGCAGCAAAAGATCTTGCTTTAGCTAGAAGCCCTTTGGCAACTCTATCTGCAAGTAACTTCATTTCTGGCTTGAGTTCCCTTTTGGGATCGGAGACTTTGATTTTCCGACCATCGGCAGACATGATAGTTTGCAACTCCTCAACATCATAGGATTTTATCTCAGAAATATTTGCTAGCCCATCAGTTGGCAGCTGAAAAGTGTGATTGCTTAAGATTTGCCATAAATTGATATTCCCCCTTGATCATTGTCTAGTTTGATTGATGAGCTCATTAGAGTACTTACAGCTGAGCTTGTTTCCATGCCAAATTTCTTAAGCAATTCTTTTGTATATTTGTTGTGACAGATAAAAATACCATTATCCAGTTGCTTCACTTGCAGACCGAGGAAAAATGTCAGTTCACCCATCATACTCATCTCGAATTTTTACCTGTATTAGCTTGGAAAATTTCTCACATAATTTGGGGTTAGTTGACCATAAAATAATATCATCGACATATATTTGCACAAGTAAAATATGATCATTCTTCGAGAAATATAACAGATTCTTATCAACTGATCCAACAGTAAAATCATGATCAATTAGGAATTTTGAAAGAGTTTCATACCAAGCTCTTGGAGCTTGTTTAAGACCATATAAATCTTTGTTCAAATAATATACATGATCAGGAAGAGAGTGATTAACAAAACCTAGTGGTTGTTCAAATATACTTCTTCCTGCAACTGACCAGTCAGAAATGCACTCTTCATGTCCAGCTGGTAGACTTTAAAGTTCTTGAAAAATGCATAGGCAAGGAACATTTTGATTGCTTCCAATCTTGCAACTGGTGCATAAGTTTTGTCGTAGTTTAATCCTTCTTCTTGCCTATATCCTTGTGCTACAAGTCTCGTTTTGATGAACACAACTGAACCATCTTCGTTCAGTTTATTTCTGTATACCCACTTTGTACCTATAATAGTTTTAGTAACTGGTCTTGGAACTAAGTTCCAAACATTGTTATGAGTAAACTGATTTAGCTCTTCTTGGATTACATTTATCTAGTTAGGATCAGCAAGAGTTTCATCAGTTTTCTTAGGTTCCTAGTTTGAAAAAAAATCAGAATGAATAAATAAATTAAACATTTGATTCTGAGTTCTTATCCGGATCAGATGGATTACCTATCACCAATTCTGGTGGATTTGATTTCTTCCATCTGTATTCAGTATTTGTCGCATCCATCTCAGCAATTGCTTCAGTTGGCAACTGAATATTTTCTTCAGTTTCAGTTGCTTCTATATCAGATGGTAACTGATTTTTATCATCTTGCTCCACCAACTGATTATCAGGAACAATTTCTTGTTCAACTGATTGATCCAGCACTTCTGGTTCTGGTGTTTGAAGGATATTTCGATTAATATGATTATCTTCTTCATTATCATCCTCAAAACTGATATCTGTAAAGCGATCAACTAGCTCAACTGGATCAGTTGGCTTATCAGTTAGCACATATTCATAAAAAACAACATGAATAGATTCTTCTACATTCAAAGTGCTTTTGTTAAAAACTCTGTAAGCTTTACTAATTGAATAATATCCCAGAAATATTTCCTCTGCAGATTTAGCATTAAAAGCTTTTAAATGATTTTTCCCATTATCAAGAATAAAACATCTGCAGCCGAATATTTTGAAATAAGAAACCACACTTTTGCGTCCATGACAGATCTCATGTAGTGTTTTCAAATTATTCTTATTAGTCATTGATCTGTTCAACATGCAGTGTTTACTGCTTCTGCCCAAAACCTTTGAGAAATACCAGAATCGGCAAGAATTGTTCTAGCAGCTTCTTTAAGGGTCCGATTTCTTCTCTCAGCTACATCATTTTGCCGAGGAGTTTTTGTTGCTGAGAGCTCATGCTTGATTCCAGTATTTTCTAAAAATTGTGAAAGATTTTGATTGATGAATTCAGTCCCGCGATCAGACCTTATTCGATCAATCCAAACTGATTTTTCATTTAATAGTCTTTTGAAAAGCTTAATCAGTTGTGCAGCAATTTGGTCTTTGGATTAGAGAAAAATTACCCAAGTAAATCTTGAAAAATCATCCATGATTACTAGAGTGTATTTCATTCCTCCTAAGCTCATGACTAGTATATGACCAAAAAGATCCATATGTAGCAGTTCTAAGTATCGGGAATTTGATTTACAACCCTTGTTTTTAAATGAAGATCTTACTTGCTTACCAAACTGGCATGCTGAACAAATTTTATCTTTTGAAAAATCTATTTTGGGCAAACCAATTACAAGATCATGGTTACTCAGGTAGACAATAGATTTAATGTTTAGGTGGTTCAATCTCTTATACCACAACGAGTTTTTAGAAGATTTGGAAGCTTTAAGACAAACTGGTGCATAAGGTTGTTCAGTCCAGCTGACTTTATAGGTATTCCCACAACGATTGCCAGTTAGGACTGGCTTCATCAATTGAGTCTCTAACTGAATATGTGCTTATGTCAAACTGAACTGAGAATTTATTGTTGCATAACTGACTGATGCTAATCAAGTTATACTTCAAATTCTCAACTAGTAAAACATCTTTAATAGTAAAGTTACCATGGATAAGATTACCATTACCCACAGTTTTACCTTTGGAGTTGTCTCCAAAACTGATGTTTGGACCAGTGTATTTGATCAGTTGGGATAGCAAACTTGCATCCCCTGTCATATGACGCGAGCATCCACTGTCCAGATACCAGGTTGATTCTTTGTTTGCACCTGTCACCTGCAATCACACACAATATATAATCTTGGTACCCACAACTATTTGGGTCCTAAAATGATTAGTCCTTTAGGAACCCAGACTTCGACTAGTTTAACTGACTCTCCAAGTTGCTGTGTTCCAAATAGTTTTTCTCGGCTTTTGTGTGCTTGATGTGTAGTGTGCTGATGAAGCAATATGAATTTTAGCCTTCTTCAACTGGTTATTCAGCCGATATCTTTTATGAACTGGCTTGTTGTTATAGTAATTGGAGTAGCCATTTGAATTGTTTAGGTATTTATTACTGAACCTTTTTTATGACCGACTTTGTGGGTCAGTTGAAACTTTTGTTAGAGTAGGTGCACGTCGAGCCAAGTGTTGGCCGAGTGTTCACAATGAAACTCTATGTATAAACAATCTTTATTTTAATAATATTGAAATTATTATTTTGGCACATCTTTATCTGTATACCCATGCTAGTTGCATAGATAAAGTCCTTGAATATACAAATAGTAGAAAGAATATGAGATGCTCATATGATGAGTATCATGAAACTCATATTTGGAATACTGTATATTCTAAACAGTTCCTAGTCGATTCAACCGCCGCTAAGAAGGATATAGGCCGCTTGAGTTCGAGACTAGTATCTGCGATGTGAGTACCATGTTTCATTGGTAGGGGACATTGTGATGTCCGAGCATGCAGATAGGTGCTCCTGGTAGAGTGCACTGAACAACCCTTCATAAAGGACTTTCCAAGTGGTTCTCACTTATCGAGTGGAAACGTCCTAGTTTATGGTTGTACACCATTAGTCCTTATGACCCGGGACAACATTGAGACTCTATGTACTAGCATTACACTTTGACTTGTTTACCGACTCTTAAGGGGTCATCAGGTGGCAAGGTTGGGTATTTTGTCGTAACATATAGGAGTCGATGCATTGTAGTCGGGGATTCACCGCTTACCTTCGGGTATGGATATCCTATGTGTATGTAGTATGAAATCTCTGATCAGAGTATGGTGGTAATTATGAAAGGGGTTTCATTGATTACACCATCGATGCAACTACAACATGACACATAGTATCGATTCATTGACAACTCTCGATATACCAATGGTTGTCGAATCGGTCGGGATATATGAGTTGAAGGGACCGTACTGTACGCTAACCATAATTGAATGGTTCTTGCAGGCACTATCATTTGATACCTAGGGAATCATGTAAGCGATGCTACTAGGCGTTTAACATGATTGGTTGGGTACTATCAGACTTGAGTTCTGACGTTCTTGTTATCAAGGAGTTGATAAGTAAGAATGGAGCAATTGGGGTATGCTCGTATAAGGACATGTTTAGTTCGAATCACATGGAGATGTGAACCCACGGCTAGTTGTATCAATGAACCATTGAGGGCCACACAAGTACTAGCTTTCTAGATCCCGTTGAGAAGTAAAATAGTTCAATGTGTTGAACGGCTTACAAAGGAGTTTATAAGCGTAAATAAAATAGAAGTATGACTTCTATGAGGAGAATGTAACTTTTAATTCGAGGAAGTGTTCCTAAATTAAAAGTTGGCCAAACGAGTAATGTATTTGAAAATTGTGATTTTCATATACATTATTATGGACTAAATTAAATTAATTCAAGTGTTGAATTAATTAAACACTAGTGGACCTAGTAGAGTCCAAATAATTAAATTAATTCAAGTGTTGGATTAATTAAATAACATTTGGACTTTGTAGAGTCCAATTAGAAATAATTATTAAACTAGTGGGCTTGAGTAAAATCAAGTAAAGGTTAAATGGTCTCAAATGTGTTTGAGACATTTAAAATAAAAGTCCATGGGCTTTATAATTGTTATAAACCCAAATAGAAATGCATGCATGGGAGATGAAAAGTTCGGAGGCTACTTTTTCAACATCCAAGGCATGGCATGCACATGCTCACTTAAACTTTTTCCACATACCAAGAAAAACACTCCTCCCTCTCTCCTCCCCTCACAATGGACGAAAATTCTTGCCCTATTCTCCTCCATTTTTGCTTCTTCAATTGTTGATGAAAGCACACACTTCTCAATGAAAAATGCTCTAATTTTTCTAGTGCAAAATTAGAGTGGTTCTACCTAGTTGGTGGTGGGCTTTATTTTAGAGCAAGGAGTGCTCTTTGGAAGCTTGTAGAAGTTCTTGTCATACAAGAGCTAAGGTTTTTACACCTTAGTTGGAGCCATCATCAACCTCAAGAGGTTGATAGGTATAATTTCTTTACACCCTATGAATGTCATAGTTGTGTTTTTGTATATGCTACAACACTAGTACATAGGTGGCCGAAATTTTCTTGTTGAAAATTAATTTTTGTTGCTTCCGTTGCGAATTCGGGCACCTAAAATCGATCCCTTTCAAGTGGTATCAGAGCTAAGGATACTATTTTGTGTAGCATATACATAATATTATATTGAGGTCAATTTCTAACCGTATGAGACAAATTTTCGCATCAAATGTGGCCGGTTTTGGGGACGACTTTGGGCACCTCGGGCCGCCCGAGGGGCTGCCCAATTCGGGCAACAAGGGCAGTCCAAGGGGCTGCCCGAACAGCCCCAATGTTTTAATAAAAAAAAAATTTTGTGCTTGTTGGCCGGAATCCGGCGACGGAGCTCCGGCGATGACGATGACGACTAGGGTTTCCAAAAGTGCTTTGGATTATCAAAGTGTCATGGACCTTGAGTTGTTGCGCCATTGGATGACTAACATATTTGTGAATTTAAATGGGCCAAAATATTTTTGGTGAAAAATGAATTTTTTGGGCCCTTAAATTGAAATTTAAAAAAGTTGCAAATATTTTCTCATGAAATAAATAATTTAAGTTGGACTTTAATTATTTATAGTAAATTGTGATTTACAAGAAATTCGGTTATAAATTAATTAATTAGAAAGTGGGCAAAAGAGTTTATTTAATTTGTTGATTTAGTTTATAATCGTGGCTGTTAGGGATTAGATCAAGATATATAATATTGGATCAATTAATTATTGTGATTATTAATTGATGGTGTATGATATGTGATATTATGCATGAAGGATGATCAAAAGCCCAAGCCCAATTTGTCAGGTGTATGCTAGGATATTTTGTGTTGAATGATTGTAATAATTATCAAATTCAAAATGGGCTTGGTTTATGGCCCGTTCCCACCCCATGAGATGTATCCCTACTTGCCATGGATATTTATTTGTAAATATTAGTATAGTGGAAGATCAAGATTGGAAGATGGTGGCCTTGATGATTATGAAGATCGGAGACATGTAAATATTGGAAGCATATGTAATAGTTGCATTTGCATCCCATGCATTTCCCTAGGATTGGACCTAGGCCCGTGTTTAGCTCACACGGGCCATTAGTATTGGGGAGATTAATCATCCTTGTTTTGTTTACTGTTTATAATATATGCATGATATGTTATAAATAATGAGTATGTGCTTTATTATTATGATAATAACAAAGTTGCATGAATCCGGCAAACATATGATCAAACATGGCGAGCTTTTAAATAAAATTAATGATGAGACCTTTCAAAATTAAAAACCCTCATTTTGAATAAGATTCAAAATTAATATCAAGCCCGAAAAGGGGAATTATAAATTTGTTTATAATTTCCATGTCTTCCATCGACAATGGGTGCATGATGAACGCTACCCGTGCTCGGGGCTCGGCTCATATTATTGGGGGGCCCTGGGTGCCGGAAAGCTGTGACATCCATTGACATGGTGATGTGAACTACGTGGAACTCCCATGATTTCGGCTCATATTATTGAGGGAACTCATGGCGACCGTCCATTAAGGTTCAACATCGATGGGTAAGGCTTGACACGTGAAGATGAACGACGTCATATTATTGGGTCCTAATCAAACGTGAGACAAAAGTTTACGTAAAGGGTTGCATGGAGATGCAATTGAAAACTACCTTTTAGGAATTGTGATTGGCTGATATTATTCGGGATCATAATTCGCTAATTGGACCTTACGTACCTACTGAGGAAAGGAGTTTCCCATTTTCAATAGAGGGTAGTGAAAGATGTCAAAACAGTAGGAGTAAAAATTTATGAAGTAAAAGTCCATACTTCATATCTTACTAAATATTTTAAAATAGTCATTAACATTTATCTGTTTTACTTTTCAATACTTTTTGACAATGTCTTCGATTCGCAATCCGCTATCTGTAATACTCGACAAACACGTATTAACAGGACCTAATTACCTCAATTGGCTAAGAAATCTGAAAATCGTCTTGAATTCGGAAAGGATAGCATATACACTTACTAAGTCGCCCTCTGTTGAGGCTCCGACTGACTGCACTCCTGAGGAATTGCAGACTTACAAGGAATGGTGTGACCATGACTTGAAAGCCAAGTGTCATATGCAAGCTTCTATGAAAGATGAGAAGTCGGTTCTTTATGTGGGCTCTTCATCTGGTACGAAGACTGGTCCACCTGGGAAGGGAAAGAAACGTTCTTTCCAACGTCCCAAGAAGAACGTGCCCTTGAAGAGGCAAGCTCCGAATCCCGTTGTGGCAGCCACACCAGTAAAGGTTGACAAGACTGTTGATGCTTGTCATCACTGCAAAAAGCCTGGACATTGGAGGCGTAATTGCAGGGAATATCTTGCCCAGAAGAGTTCTGGAAACGGTATGTTCTATATTGAAGTAAACATTTCAATTAACTCTACTTCTTGGGTATTGGATACCGGTTGTGACTCACATCTCTGTAATGAGTTACAAGTGATGGGAAGAAGTAGAAGGCTTAGGGAAGGTGAGACCTTCTTGAGGGTGGGCGATGGAGCAAGAGTTGCTGCCAAGGCCATAGGAGATGTTTACTTGCTTTTGGACAATGATTTTAAGTTAATTTTAAGAGATGTTTTGTTTGTACCTGATTTGGTGAAAAACATTGTTTCCATTTCTATGCTAGATAAAGATGGATATTATTGTTTATTTAGCAAAGGTGTTTGCAACATTTACAAGAATGAATGTTTAATTGTTACTGGAGAACTTGAAAACGATCTCTATAACTTAAAATTGAAAGATATTCCACTAAATAATGTCCAAGCTATAACAACAACAAACAAGCGAAAACAAGATACTCTAAATTCGGCACAATTATGGCATGCTCGATTAGTACATATTTTCCTAAGAAGGATGAACAAGCTAGTGGGAGTGGGCATGTTTGATATGTCTGATATTAATGCTCTCACGACTTGTGAATCCTGTCTAAAAGGAAAGATGACCAAAATTCCCTTCAAGGGCCATGTGGAGCGAGCCAAAGGGTTATTGGATTTGATCCATACCGATGTGTGCGGTCCGCTTAGCATCACCAAATATGGACATGCCTACTTCATCACCTTTACCGATGACTTTCGAGGTATGGGTATGTGTATTTGATGAAATACAAATCTGAAGCCTTTGAAAGGTTCAAAGAATTCAGAAGTGAAGTAGAGAAATAGTTGGGACGAAGCATCAAGACACTTCGATCGGATCGAGGTGGTGAGTACTTGAGTGCCGAGTTCCAAGAGTATCTTAGGGAGAATGGGATTCTCTCGCAGTGGACTCCGCCCGCTACACCACAGTTGAATGGTGTTTCAGAGCATCGTAACCGGACTTTGATGGACATGGTTCGGTCTATGATGGGGTTCACGGAGTTGCCGCCATCCTTTTGGGGATATGCGCTTGAGACAGCGGCACTGTTATTGAACAATGTCCATTCAAAGGCAGTTGACAAGACTCCATATGAGATATGGATGGGTAAGCCACCCAAATATTCTTATCTTAGAATATGGGGGTGCCCTGCTTATGTGAAGCAGGTAGTGGGAGATAAATTGGATAGTCGATCCATTTTATGTTACTTTGTGGGATATCCAAAGAATTCTAGTTGGATATTACTTCTATCATCCCCAATAAACAAAGGTGTTTGTTTCTAGGAATGCAACCTTTTTGGAAAAGGAATTTCTATTGGATAGAAAAGGGGAGATGATAGAACTCGAAGAGGTTCGAGAGACACCCACAATTATAGAACCCACTCCCGAAGAGCCAAGAGAGGAGATACAAGCTCCTAGAAGATCCGAGAGAGTCTCGAGACCACCTATGAGGTATGGTCTGCTTCTTGAAGAGGGCCATGATGAGCCTATCCATGGATGTGATCCATGGACCTTCAAGGAAGCGTTGTCTGATGCCGATTCATCCAAGTGGCTTGAAGCGATGGAATCTGAGATGAATTCCATGCATTCGAACCAAGTGTGAAATCTCGTGGATCCACCTGAGGGAATTGTTCCCATAGGGTCTAAATGGATTTACAAGAGGAAACTTGGGGCGGATGGGAAGGTATTGGCCTTCAAGGCGCGATTGGTGGCAAAAGGATATACTCAAAGACAAGGAGTTGACTTTAAGGAAACCTTTTCTCCAGTTTCAATGTTCAAGTTCATAAGGATTTTGCTAGCCATAGCTGCATGGTATAACTATGAGATATGGCAGATGGATGTTAAGACAGCCTTTCTTAATGGGGATATTAAGGAAGAGATTTACATGTCTCAACCTGAAGGGTTTACATCTGTCGAAAGTGAGCATATGGTATGCAAACTTCAGAGATCTATTTATGGTCTAAAGCAGGCATCTAGGAGTTGGAACCTTAGATTCAACAGTACAATCAAAGAGTTTGGTTTTACTAAGAATCCTGAGGAACCCTGTGTGTATGAGAAGGTCGGTGGGAGTGTTGTGACATTCCTGGTGCTATATGTTGATGACATTCTACTCATTGGGAATGATGTAGGAATGTTGCAATCAAATAAGATATGGTTAGCGAGTAAGTTCTCAATGCAGGACTTGGGTGAAGCATCTTTTGTATTGGGAATACAGATCTATAGAGATAGATAAAAAAGATTGTTTGGTCTCACCCAGTCCACATACATTGATACCATCGTGAAGCGGTTCTCGATGGATGAGTCCAAGAGAGGACATCTACCAATGTGTCATGGCGTGTCCCTATCCAAGTCTATGTCTCCCAAGACTGATGTAGAGATAGCGGCGATGACAAGCATTCCTTATGCATCTGCGATTGGTAGCATCATGTATGTGATGATATCTACACGTCCTAACGTGGCTTTCGCACTAAGTGTAGTGAGTAGATATCAATCGAACCCTGGTCTTCCACATTGGAAAGCTGTGAAAGACATCCTCAAGTATTTGAGAAGGACCAATAAGTTGTTCTTGGTCTATGGGGTGGAGAACTGAAATTGGAAGGTTATACCGACTCTAGCTTCCAAAGCGATATCGATGACTCGAAGTCAACCTCTGGATTCATATTCATGCTCAATGGTGCTGCTGTCTCTTGGAAGAGTTCCAAACAAGACAGTACAGCGGATTCCACCACTGAGGTCGAATATATTGCTGCATCAGATGCAGCAAAGGAGCCTGTTTGGATAAAGAATTTCGTCCAAGAGTTGGACGTCATTCCTAATAGAGTTGCTCTAGTCCCGGTGTTGTGTGACAACACGGGAGCTATAGCTCAAGCAAAGGAGCCAAGGTCTCATCAGAAGTCCAAACATGTATTGAGAAAGTACCACATCCTCCGAGAGATCGTGGAAAGAGGAGATGTCTCGATTGACAAAGTCGGCTCCGCAATAATGTTGCTGATCCACTAACTAAGCCTTTACCTGGACCATTATTCGAGAAGCATTGCGAATCGATGGGTTTGAAGCATATGGGTAGTTGGCTCTAGTGCAAGTGGGAGATTGTTAGAGTAGGTGCACGTCGAGCCAAGTGTTGGCCGAGTGTTCACAATGAAACTCTATGTATAAACAATCTTTATTTTAATAATATTTGAAATTATTATTTTAGGCACATCTTTATCTGTATACACATGCTAGTTGCACAGATAAAGCCCTTGAATATACAAATAGTAGAAAGAATATGAGATGCTCATATGATGAGTATCATGAAACTCATATTTGGAATACTGTATATTCTAAACAGTTCCTAGTCGATTCAACCGCCGCTAAGAAGGATATAGGCCGCTCGAGTTCGAGACTAGTATATGCGATGTGAGTACCATGTTTCATTGGTAGGGGACATTGTGATGTCCGAGCATGCAGATAGGTGCTCTTGGTAGAGTGCACTGAACAACCCTCCATAAAGGACTTTCCAAGTGGTTCTCACTTATCGAGTGGAAACGTCCTAGTTTATGGTTGTACACCATTAGTCCTTATGACCCGGGACAACATTGAGACTCTATGTACTAGCATTACACTTTGACTTGTTTACCGACTCTTAAGGGGTCATCAGGTGGCAAGGTTGGGTGTTTTGTCGTAACATATAGGAGTCGATGCATTGTAGTCGGGGATTCACCGCTTACCTTCGGGTATGGATATCCTATGTGTATGTAGTATGAAATCTCTGATCAGAGTATGGTGGTAATTATGAAAGGGGTTTCATAGATTACACCATCGATGCAACTACAACATGACACATAGTATCGATTCATTGACAACTCTCGATATACCAATGGTTGTCGAATCGGTCGGGATATATGAGTTGAAGGGACCGTACTGTACGCTAACCATAATTGAATGGTTCTTGCAGGCACTATCATTTGATACCTAGGGAATCATGTAAGCGATGCTGCTAGGCGTTTAACATGATTGGTTGGGTACTATCAGACTTGAGTTCTGACGTTCTTGTTATCAAGGAGTTGATAAGTAAGAATGGAGCAATTGGGGTATGCTCGTATAAGGACATGTTTAGTACGAATCACATGGAGATGTGAACCCACGGCTAGTTGTATTAATGAACCATTGAGGGCCACACAAGTACTAGTTTTCTAGATCCCGTTGAGAAGTAAAATAGTTCAATGTGTTGAACGGCTTACAAAGGAGTATATAAGCGTAAATAAAAATAGAAGTATGACTTCTATAAAGAGAATGTAACTTTTAATTAGAGCAAGTGTTCCTAAATTAAAAGTTGGCCAAACGAGTAATGTATTTGAAAATTGTGATTTTCATATACATTATTATGGACTAAATTAAATTAATTCAAGTGTTGAATTAATTAAACACTAGTGGACCTAGTAGAGTCAAAATAATTAAATTAATTCAAGTGTTGAATTAATTAAACACTAGTGGACCTAGTAGAGTCAAAATAATTAAATTAATTCAAGTGTTGGATTAATTAAATAACATTTGGACCTTGTAGAGCCCAATTAGAAATAATTATTAAACTAGTGGGCTTGAGTAAAAGCAAGTAAATGTTAAATGGTCTCAAATGTGTTTGAGACATTTATAATAAAAGTCAATGGGCTTTATAATTGTTATAAACCCAAATAGAAATGCATGCATGGGAGATGAAGAGTTGGGAGGCTACTTTTTCAACATCCAAGGCATGGCATGCACATGCTCACTTAAACTTTTTCCACAACCAAAAAAAACACTCCTCCCTCTCTCCTCCCCTCACCATGGACGAAAATTCTTGCCCTATTCTCCTCCATTTTTTCTTCTTCAATTGTTGATGAATGCACACACTTATCAATGAAAAATGCTCTAATTTTTCTAATGCAAAATTAGAGTGGTTCTACCTAGTTGGTGGTGGGCTTTATTTTAGAGCAAGGAGTGCTCTTTGGAAGCTTGTAGAAGTTCTTGCCATACAAGAGCTAAGGTATTTACACCTTAGTTGGAGCCATCATCAACCTCAAGAGGTTGAAAGGTATGATTTCTTTACACCCTATGAATGTCATAGTTGTGTTTTTGTATATGCTACAACACTAGTACATAGGTGGCCGAAATTTTCTTATTGAAAATTAATTTTTGTTTCTTCCGTTGCGAATTCGGGCACCTAAAATCTATCCCTTTCAACTTTTGGGCTATAACCAATACCATACCTTCTAGCCTTGTCCTTATTTTCAATCGGCTATATAATTGGTTTACTTGGCTCTGGTTGTTCTTTTACCATAACTGATTTTAGAAAGTGAATGTATTTCCCTTTATTCATGTTCAGTTTTGGCTGAGTGTCAATGGTGGAAGTTTCATCTTGGTTGCTGACCCTAAACCAGTTTTATCAATAACTGATTTTTGTTTCTCTTGTATTTCAGCTAATGCAACAGATGATTTGTTCCATGCTTTAACAAGCTCAGTTTTCTTTAAATTTTCAAGCTTCAAATGTTGAATCATTGATTGATTCTTGCTTCTTTCAGCATTGAGCTCATCAATCTCCCTCTTAAGACTCAACAAATCAACTGATTCATCAGTTTCAGTTTTATTGTATTTGAGATCAGTTTGTTTTGCTCTGGCCTTCTCAAAAGATAGAGCAAGCTTGTGATACTCATTCACCATGTTGTGAAGTGTAGAAATGAGTTCAACTCGTGTAAAATCAGTTGAGCTAAAGTCAAATACATGTTTACTAGTTGACTCCAGTTCTGTGTCATCAGCCATTAGACACTTGAATTCTTCAACATCATCACTGGAGCAGCTCAAGCATTCAGATTCTGAATCATCACTGTTAAATTTTGCCCATTTTGACTTGATTTCCTCAGCTAGAAGTACCTCATGCTTCTTTCTGTAAGATTTATTGTCATATTTCGATCTTCTCTTGTGCTCATAGGATTTCTTTCCCTTTTCAGTTGAGCCTAGACTGTCCTTTTTAGGCTTGGGATAGTCAGCAATGAAATGATCAGTTTTGCCACAGTTGTAGCAAGCATTAGTGTCTTCTTTTGAGTGATTTTTCTGATATTGTCTTTGGAAATTCCCTTAATTTCTTCTCATAAATCTTCAAAACTTTTTGACGAATAATGACATAGCATCATTACTTAACTGATCAGCAGATTTGTCAACTGAACCAGTTGGTTCCAGTTTGACAACAGTTAAGGCAGTTGTAGCAGCTGATGTAGAAGGTTCCCCTTCTCTAGTTTGCAAATCAAATTAGTAGGCTTTTAAGTCGGCAAATAATTCACAAAGTTCGACCTTTTTCAGGTCCTTTGATTCTCGCATTGCCATGATCTTAACGTCCCACTCATTGGGAAGACCTCTGACAACTTTTAGTGCCACCTTTTTATTTGAATACACTTTTTCGAGTGCATTCAGTTCGTTTACTATGTTGCTGATTCTTTCGTCATACTCATGCATGGATTCTCCACTCTTCATCTTGATATTGTCAAACTTTTGAACAGCAACAGATAGCGTGTTCTCTTTGGTTTGCTCATTCCCTTCACAGAGATGAATCAGCTTCTCCCAAATTTCCTTGGCAGTTTTGCACATTTTTATCTTGTTGAAAGTGACATTATCCAGCGTTTTGTATAAGATGTCTTTAGCCACGTTGTCCAAGTTGGCTTTTATCTTGTCTTCAGTTTTCCACTCATCTCGGGGTTATTCAATACGATGTGGTGCCCTGTCAGTTATGGCAACAGCTGTGTTTGCCTTCAATATCTTCATGGGTTCGTCTGTGATAACATACCACATGTCATCGTCATGTGCAGCTAGATGAGCCTGCATTCTGATTTTCCAATCATCAAAATCTTCTCTGGAGAACATTGAAATTTTGTTGAATGAAGACATATTGATCAGTTTGTATATAGAAATATTCAGGAACAAGATTCAAACTGCTTTAATACCACTTGATAGGATCAGTTAAAGGTGGAAAAGTGTTTAGAAGGGGGGTTGAATAATCACTTATGATTTTCAAACCCTTTTTCGACTGATTAGTCAGTTTAGTGATAAACTCATACTCGGGAATCTTGTAAGTCAATATCAATCAGTTAACAAATAGACTGCGGAAAAAACTGACTGATAGATAGGATATAAACTGAAATACGCGAGATTTTATGGATGTTCGGAGATTTCAAATACACCTACGTCACCACTTCTATCTCAAGGATAGGATATACACTAAAAGACTTTGATAGATACAATAAGTTGTACAGACCCATTTCAGTTTTGGACTTAACAATGTCAAACTGAAACTCTTAGTAACAAACTTGTTTACAGTACACAAAAGAACTGAAATAATCTAACAAAACTGATCTCTTCAAGATCGAGTAATACAGCTTGTGTTTGAAACCTCGAGCTATAGCCTGAAAGCTATGAATGTATGCAATAAGCATGAGCTTTGATGTCTGTAAGGATTTCAGCAGAGTAACTGACTTGTAAATCGATAGTTGTTCAAGGATTCAAAAGTTCAAGAGTTTCAATAGTTTCTTCAGCTGCTCTTCTCTTCTATTTATAGGCTTCCTCCAACGGAAATATTAAATACAATTTGAACCTTTCTATCCATTGCTTGCCACGTCAACATTCTTCTGACAGTCGTAAACTGCAGCTTTTCTGAGATGCTGCGATCCCACTACTTGTTACAGTCAGCTTTTGTCGGTTGAATGTCTTAACTGATGACGTGTACAGATAAGGGATCAGTTGATTGATTGTAGTTGATAAAATCACAACTGTTTGTAGTAACTGGTCAGTTCCAACTGATCAGTCAGTTGTCTTCATAGTTCAGTTCAGTTGTTGGTTCAGTTGCTTTCTGATAGTTGCATAAATTAGATCAGTTTCTATCATTCTTTTAAATCAGTTAGATGCACAGTTTGTCAAACATCCGAAATTCAGTTTCCAACACAAGTATTTCTTGATGTGCTCTAATATGATCTTAGAAGTAAGCATCTCTTGTAAATTATGAGCAACAACAAATCCTTCTAGAGCCCAAACCTCCATTTTACCTACTCGTTGTCCTTCCTGTTTTGCCCTTCCCCTAAGTGGTTCTTGTGTAAAAAGTGAATAATATCCACTGGAACGTCCATGGATTTTATCATCAACTTTATGAATAAACTTGAAGATATAAATCTTTCTTATTATAATGGGTTGTTCAAAAATATTCTTTGTCCTTCCATCAAATATTCAACTTTTTCCTGGATACTCAAGTTCAAATACTCAATGATTTTCTGTTTGTTTACTGGCTTCATATAATTCAGAAAACACTAGTTTTCTCTATGCGTCTCATCATATCACTCATCAAAAGGTGTTATTCGATAATGTCTGTCTATTTGTACCCTAGGAACCCGAGCGAACATTCAAATATTCGTCCTACATTCATTCATGAAGGTACTCAACATGTCTTCAGTCTTGCAGATAAACCATATCGTGTCTAGGAAAATTTTTTAAAATTATACCTTTATTTCCATGTCTTTCAGCTACTTTATCATCTACTTTTATTTCATGTTTCTGTTAAATATATATATGAATCGTTTTTGGATCCACCTCACATCAATAACCCGACCCCTACCACCTATGGATAGTTTTAAACAAGTTTTTTTGGAAGTAGATACATGAATGCCAAGTATGGCTCGTAACAATCTATCTTTGGGTGCATACGGTGATTCTTTCACAATTTGGGGTGTTAATTTACCTACTAAATATCACCCGTCTCTACCCAAGATCCCAACATCACAATTTCATTTTGTCTAAATTGTGAAGTAAATGGGCCTCTAAATGTGTGATTCCTTTAATGATCTTTTCAGGGCCTTGACTTGTCACAAGTCTGAATCTCATTTTTCCATATGTGAAAAGAAGTATAAATATCTTCATATACTACACGTCACTAATGAGTGCTGCATCTTCAGAATTGTAACATTCTCATGGCATATAAGTTATTAATATGTTTTTGATACAAATATTTTCAAGAGTATAAATACATACATGAGATATTTTTAATAGTGGAGTTATAGTATCCTTATTCAGGAAGAATTCCTGATATGATCATAAAATAAAACTTATAAATATTTCATTGAGCGTTATATGAAATAATATAACTTTTACACAAAATTTGGTCCACAAAAATTATCTCTCTCCCTCACAATTTCGGCCAGCCTTCTTCCACCATGCGCCGCTGCTTGCTAGAATTTTGAATTCTGGCAATCTAATATCGACGCAAATTTCGTTTAGATCCCTAATGTGATCTATATGAGAAAAACAATTTCTGATCGTGGACTTGATTAGGAGACTGAAGAAAGTTCTTAAGGATTTACAAAAAGGGTTATATCTGCTTGATTAGGAACCATTGAATTATGATGTAAGCGGGGTTATCTTCAGGTAGAGTTAGCGGTCCTAGCAGCACCCTAAATGCGATTTTACCTGTTTTAAATATTTTTGTCATCATGGATACAATTTTTTATGCAATTATGAATAATACGTTGCATGCTTGATATTTTTAAAACAAAAATTTAGTAGACGTTTCAATTATAGTGGGTAATGTAAAGTTACAAGATACATAATTTTTTGATAATATGTGATACTACATATTTAATATAATATTTGATATTATATGATAAAAAGATGATTGAAAGCCATGATAAATTTTTCAGGCATATGTTAGGATATTTTACATGTTATGTTTTAATTATTTGAAATTTGTTTAATGTGTATTCTGTTTATGAACTGTTCTCACCCCTTAAATTTGTATCTCAATTTGCCATCGAAATTTAAAGTAAATATAAAATTTAGTGGGATATCAAGATTTGAAGGTGGTAAACCTAGAACCTCAAGAATTTTGAAGATCGAAGACATATAAAATATTGGAAGTTTATGTAATATTGTATTTGCATCCCTGCATTTACCTAGGTTTTGAACTTCGATCCATATATGACTCATATGGATCAACTAGCTCTTGTTTATTAATCATCATTTATTTATAATGCATGTGATATATTATAAATAATCATTATATGTTATATTTACGGTTTGAGGAAGCTGTGAATGATGCTGACATTTACGGTCACCTACAAGAGTCGTATGATGAACAAACACGTCTATTAAGGCATGCTACTGTCAAGGAGCTCATGACATTATGGTTGTGAGAAGGGGTCTCGGTCCATGAGCATGACGTGAAGATGATTGGGCTCATCAAAAATTTAGTGGGCTTGGACGGACATTATGCAACTGTAACTTCCGTCCTCATTTGATGGGTTTGTTGTGAACTTCAATATGAACAAGCTGGAGGCTACTCTTGAAGAGTTAGTCAATATGCAAACTACATATGAAGCCACCATCAAAAAAGAAAAACATATTTTCCTAGTGGGCTCCTCGTCTGACACTAAGAAGGGCCCACAAGATAAGGAAAAGAAGCGTCATGCTCCTTCCAAGAAATACAAAACCAAGAAGCAAGTCCAAATACTTCTAAAAGACCCACAAAACTCGATAAGGTAGATGATGTATGCTTCAATTTCAAGAAACCTGGGCATTGGAAGCACAACTTCAAGGAATATCTAGCGCATAAGAGTGATGACAATGGTATGTCTTATATTGAAGTAAATATATCAATTATTTCAACTTATTGGGTATTAGAGACTGGATTTGATCTCATATGCAATGATTTGCAGGTGATGACAAGAAGTAAAAGACTATGAAATGGTGAGATCTTTATGTATTAGATACTAGATTTGGATCTCATATCCAATGATTTGCATGTGATGACAAGAAGTAAAAGGCTATGGAATAGTGAGATCTTTATGAGGATCAACAAGGAGCAAGAGTTGCTACGAAAGTCATATGAGAAATTTACTTAATATTAAAAACTAACTTTAATTTAATTTTAAGAGATGTTTTATATGTTCTTAACTTTGTTTAAAACATTGTTTCTATTTTTATGCTTGATAAAAATATTTTTTTTAATTTCTAAAGGGGTGTGCAATATTTACAATAATGAATGTTTAATTGGAACATGAAAACTACAAAACGATTTTTAGTGCGATCTGTACGAGAAACAAAGTTTCTGATCGTGAACATGATTAGGAGACTCGAAGAAATTTCGTATAGATTTATAAGAAGGGCTATATCCGCTAAAAACCGGGAATAGTTGAAGTCGACGTTATATACGCAATGGTAAATTAGATCTAAACACTCTATGAATATATTATACGACGCTCAAAACCTTTTGAAAATCAAAACTAAAATTTTAAAACTTATGTTGTTCCGTAGTGCAAGAAAATGGTACTCCACCAATAATACTATCTCATATTGCAACCAAGCAGTTATTAATGCATTGGATTTCCTTTATAACTGGTTGACTATGGAGCAAAAGTGAAGTTGGGTTAAGGAGTGTAATGCACATGGGGACCATCTACTGACTGGACTAGGCCGCAACCATCTTTTTTGAAGTGTGATGTTGATGCAGCTTTTTTCTCTTGCAACCAGATGCTTGGGTTTTGGACTAGTGGTCAAAGATCATGAAGGAAATTTTCTTGGCTGCCGTTCAATTGTAGTGGAAGGCAAATGCGAGGTAAAGGAAGGGGAAGCCATGGGTCTACATGAATTTTTTCTCATGGATTCGTGGAATGAAATTTACTCGAGTGATATTTGAGATGGATGTCCAAATAGTTGTGGTGGCAGTCAACTCTTCGAAGAACGACGAGTCTGAATTTAGTTCCTATATTAGAGGATTGTCGAATTATCTTGCAGCATAAACCTTCCTTTTCTATCAGAGCATCCCTTTACACATACTAATCTTTATAATTGGTCATCCTGCATGTAACTCGTGATGCTCTGATTTCTCAATAAATCGTTTTCATTTTGGTTTAAGAAAGAAACAGAGTTTATAAGAAAATATGACATTTTTTTTCTCATCTGAAACTCGTTTGGTTTAAAAAAAACTTATTTTATGCAGCATGATTGTCCTAATTTCTAAAATAGTAAGTAATAGAAATGTAGCTACGGTTTAAAAAATATGAGTTGCATCATCACCATCCGTTGTAACTTTTGGTACTGCGTCAAACATTAAATTATAAGATTGATATTAGTGTTAACGTCATATGTTCAATTACTTCATGGTTTTACTGGCCTGAAACTCTTAGAAAAAAATAATGACCATGTCAACGACCTCAACCAAAAAAAAAAGATTTACTTTTTGCCTTTTCTCATTTATATAAATTAAATCAGTTGAGCTCGAAGGTGTGATTATGCTTGTTCTAAATTTATCTCAATTTCTTCATCATCTTGACCCCTTTAAACGAATCTGTTATACACATAAGAATAATTTATCACAAAAAATCATTAAGAGGTAAACGGACCCGGATCACCTACAGTGGTACCACCACTGTAGGTGATGTTGTGCATGGTATTTTTTTTTGCTATTGTTCTGAAACTCTTATTAATTGTGTGTATTGCTTGAATTTTAGTTTTTGATATTGCATGATGAAAATGTTCTAAATTTTAATTTAAGCATTAACATGTTAATAGTTTTATATTGTTAAAAATTTTGTTCATTGAAAAATAAAATTAATAATACTCATCAAATTCGAAAAAAATGATACGGTTTTCACATGTAAAAATTTAATATAATAATTTCTAATGGCAAAATTATTAATTTAACATAGAAGGAAAAAAATGGAAGGAAAACAAAAGAGAAAAAGAGACGGAAAAAAGTAGAAAAAGAGAAAAGAATTGTAAAAAAAAAAAAAAGGAAAATGCCATGCACAGCATCACCTACAGTGGTGGTACCACTGTAGGTGATCCGGATCCGAGGTAAACATATCATATCAAAATTATAAGTTTTTTAAAAAAACTATATGTAACTTTTCTTAATTTTCTAGTATCTAGAAAGGGATAATAGATAAAATAGTTACTTAAATTCACCTTTTTTTTTCTCACTAGTAGAATTTTTGGTTTTTTTACTTCGCAACTAGTTACTTCAGCGATTGTTAATTATGAAGTAGTATATCAATCAACTTCGATAATAAGATCGACGAAATAAAACATTAATTTTTACTTCACAATTTAAAAAACACGGGCTTCACTTCTAATTTTTTGTAACATTTTACCTCGACGGAGTAGTTTTGATGAAGTAAAAACTTAAAAAAAAATTGAAATTTATATTTAGTGAAGTAAAAAAAATGAACCATAATTTTAATTAATCTCCCTTAAATTATCTCTTAACCCATCGAGATCCTCATTGAAAAAAAAATCGAGATTTGCGTACATATACTTGTGGATTCGTGGATATATACTTGTGGATTCGTGGAATTTTATTATTTTTAGATGGATAATTTATGAATAAAATGAATATAATTTAAGTTATATATGTGTGTATGTGTGTACATAGTGATATTATTGTATATTAGTTAAATTATTTTGATAAAATGAAAATTATGTTTTTACTTCACTACTTTATTAAATTAGTGTGGTGGTGATCAAGAATTACTTCGTTAAAAAATAAAATATTATTATTTACTTCAACACTAAATTAAATGATGAATTAATAAAATACAAAATAACTCTTGATATTAAAATTGTGTCGAAGTTAAAGAATGATTTTATTTCGCCACAATTCAATAATTGTGAAGTCGTTCTCTATTAATCATTTCACTATAATACAAACAAATGGAGTTTTTTAAATCTACTACTTCGTCATTAAAGGTAAATTGTGAAGTAACAAAAAATCAAATACTTCAACAGAAAGAACCTGTTAGAGACTGTTTTTAAAAAATCGTCGCAAATATTTATAAAACCGTCGTCAATTTTAGCGACGTCGCTAAATAAAACCGTCGCTAATGAGCGATCGATTTGTTTGAAATGTTGCTATTAGCGACGGTTATTATAAATCATCGCTATTAGCGACGGTTATTTAAAGTCTGTCGCTAAAGTAAATCGGCGACGTTTCATGAAACCGTCGCTAATAGCGAAGGTTTTAAAAAACCGTCGATAATTAACCAGAAACCGTAGCAAATTGCCTATAACTTTCCGTCTCTTCAACCCATTTTTCTCCGCACCACTTCACATTTTCGGTCCATTTTCCTCTTTTGAGATATTTTAGTTTCGCTTTATGGTAAATTTTTTAGCTTCTATTTTTAATTTATGATCATAAATTTTATTTTTTTGTTCGCTTATTTTATCACAAAGTTAAATTGTGTTATAGATTATTTACAAATTTAAAAATTTGATATTTAGATGAGTTGAGAAGATTATTTAAAAATATTTATAAATAATTATAAAACTAAATATTTTTTATTAAATCATAAAACTAATTTTTTTAAAAAAATATAATTAATGACGGTTTTAGATAAAATCATTGCTAATTAACGACAGTTTTGTGATAGACTATCGCTAATTAGCAACAGTATTAATATCAGGGACGGTTTATTTAAAAAACAGTCGTTAATTAGCGACGATATGTGAAGTTATATAAAGAATTTCTCTTCAATTACTTCACAAAATTATAAAAGATGTGAAGTTATACAACACATTTACTTCGTCATTCAACGTAAACAATGCAGTTATATATAAGCTATTACTTCTGCACTTTACGAAATCGATGACGTAGAAGACGTTGTTTTACTTCGGCATCGGTCTAATTCCGGACCGGTTTTCTCTCATTGAACCAACCAACGATTTCGCTAATTTTTTGGATACGACTTCGGTGATAATGCAAAATAAAATGGTACTCAATTACTTCACATGCGTCTATTTCGGCAATTATCTATCTATGACTTTAAATATGTGAAGTAAATCAAGGAAATTCTACTAGTGTCTGGTCATGAAATTCACATTTGGGTTTGGTTATATGGCGACAAAAATGTCAGTATTTCTCGATGTCTTATCAACATCTTTATGATATTACATCGGCACTCCAACAAAAAAGACCAAATACAAAATATAACATAAATTACATTACCAAAAATCATATGTAAATACTTACATAACCCAAATAAAAAATAGAGAAACCTAGCTAGTAGATGGTTTGGGCTAGTTCCTCTTGCCGGAAGCTATATACCTTGAAATCATGCAATTAAACTGGGCAAGAAAAAAAATCATGTGATTAAATGGATGAGACTATTTGTTAATTTGTTTATTTTTGGGTAAATTAGGGAAAAAAAAAATCTCTAACAATACATTAAACTTAAAGTTCAATTCATATATCAAAAAATTTATGCTGCACTCCCAGCTTATACCCCGAAAATTTTATTTCCACTCCTTAATTGACATATTACACATTTTATTTTTTAATTATTTAATTATTTACCATATATTCTGTTGGGTGCAATAATTATCCCTGCTTGGTAGAGCGATCGAACCGTGGTGTTTGAGCTGATGTGCGGTTTAAAAGATTTGAGTTGCACCATTACCACAAGCTATAGCTTTTGGTAAAACGGCAAGCGCTCGGTCCTACAATTGGTATCAGAGCCAAGGTCACGGATTCGATTCTCATTGATTGCAAGGAGTGCAATTATTGGGAGGGAGATTGTTGGGTACAATAATTGTCCCTGCTTGGTAGAGCGATCAAAGCGTGGTGCTTGAGCTGCTGTGCGGTTTAAAAGATTTGAGTTGCACCATTACCACAAGCTATAACTTTTGGTAAAGCGGCAAGCGCTCGTTCCTACATATTCATGTTTGCATTTGTTTTTATATTCAAATTAATCGTTCTTTGTTAATTTTTTATTATATGTTTGGGAGCGATAATAATAGAAATAACGGTTTTGAATTATTCACTATTAATAAATTTTTTTCTTATAATTATCTATGATATCTAATTTTATCATAAAAATAAATTTTTTTAATACTTCTCGTTATTAATAAAATTATGATTTATTTTTATTAGTCATATTAATATCACATTGTTATTATAAAAAAACAAGAAATGATGTGTAACAAAATAAATTTATTTTAATTATTTTGGAATGTGATTCTAATTTCAGTAGTTATACTAGTTTATTGAGATGACAAAATGGAAAGAAGATGTGTATTGTATTTTACTTTTTTTCTTCTACATTGTAACAATGAGAATTCATTTATCTCAAATAAATTCATTTATCTTAAAGCATATGATGTTTCTCAAGCTTAGATTTTGTAATCACCAAAAATACAGAAATTGTTATATCCTTTAGTTTCGTTGATAACAAACAATGAATAATTTTACTAGATCAAGTTTTCTTTGCATGTATTATATGTACTTAACCGTTCTATTGAAAATTCAGAACAAGTCATTCAATCGGTCTCAAGATGCAAATATATCCAATCGTTTTAGTCTTAGCTGTATATTTGATGATCTACTCAATCGCTCGTGCTTACAAGTATGTGGTAAAAAATGTTTTCCTAAAAAGACATAGCTCAGAGTTGTTAAATTTTTACTATCAGCGACCGTTTCCTTCCGCATTTGAAAAATTCCAAATTTCTCACTTATTGATGTGTACAATGAATCAAGAAAAGATGGCGACTACAGTACTTTTGCATTAATGACCTACAATGCAACATTGAATATCCTAATGTAAAGAGCATTATAAAATTTTTACTTCATACTCATATCTATTATTGGTCAACATCCCTCGCTTCAAGAACATCTTTCATATCATCAATAATCATTTAGGGCTTGTGTCAACTATTCAACTATTTATGTTAAGATCGTTCGAGTAGTTGCTCAATAGTTTTAATTCGATGACTCATTCTTTATGTATATTTTTGTTGCATTGGTAGTGAGATTTGCTGTATCAAATTTTGGTGAAAGTTAACTAGAAGTTTCAACTTAGGCAGTTGATCACTAGTAGAAAAATCGCTTTTTACTTCGCGTATTCAATGAAGTAATAAGGTAGTTAATTGCCGAAGTATATGGACGTGAAGTAATAGATGTACCTTTTACTTCGCATAATAACCGAAGTTGTATGATTGAAAATACTGAAGTCTTTGGCCGATTTTCGAAGGAAAACCGGTCCAGAATTGGACCGGTGCCGAAGTAAGAAATGTGTTTTACTTCATCGATTATTGTAAATAATGAAGTAATATATTATATATAACTTCGTCTTAATTATTATTTAGCGAAGTAGTTTATAATATTTTACTTCATTATTTACAATAATCGACGAAGTAATTCATCTGAAAGACCTCGTAGTTATGTATTTTGATAAGGTAATAGACACAAACAACTTCACAATTTATCCTATTTGTGGAAGTAAATATAATCTATAACTTCAGTATTTATCCTATTTGTTGAAATATTTTATATTATGTTACTTCACAATTTTCATTTAGTGACGAAGTAAATGGTTCGAAAGACTTAAGTAATTTGTATTTTGATGAAGTAATTGCGCAAAACAACTTCACTTTAACAGAACAATGTTGAAGTAAATTAATTCTATCACTTCGTCTGATTTCTTATTGACGAAGTATTTAATATTATGTAACTTCACAATTTGCAAATAACAACGAAGTAATTTACCTATTACACTTCATTTTTTTTTATTTTGATAAAGTAATTGTTAAAAAAAGACTTCGCAATATATGACTTAATACACTAATATAATTAAACTCATAAATTATCCATCTAAAAATTATTAATATCCACGAATCCACAATTACATATTCATCAATCCACAAGTAACCCAAAAAATGTATCCACAAAACCAAAAGTATATCCAAAAATCCACAATGACAAACAAAATATTTGTCCCAACATACACCATCCATCTAAGCACCTACATAGGAGTAAACAAATTCATTCCATTCACTTCTAACCTCGTCATATTGACATTGGGTGTAATATTGGTTCTTGATGCATCATGCCAACTGAAATTTGAAACATAAAAAACGTAAGGCTGAATGATTAAAACATAAAAAACGTAAGGCTGGATGAGCCGCCAAGCTAGCTAGGAAAATATAAACTTAATCTTGGAACAGAAATATAATTAACCCATGCTTAAAAACAATTATAAGAATTTCCCATGTACAACATATTTTTTTCGAAGAACAAGCTGTCACAAAAAAGTAAAACCATATTAATTTGAGGATTAACCTAAAAGAATTAATATATGAGACAATTTTGATATGATTAACATGATGCATGTACCAATAAACGCAGACAACAAGAGTCTCGAGTTCAATCCGATATGAGGGAACCAATATGGACAGATATAGACAAAAAAAACAGGAAAAAACAAAACCAGATCACCTTAAACTCCAACAAAATCTGAGGCCACCCAACTTCTTGTTTCAAGAAGCGAAATCAACTTAAAAGTAAGAATAGATTGAATTTGTGCCACTTGGAAATGATACAAGAATCTTGAAAAAAAGACAACACTTACAGTCCAGAATCATACTCCCGTATATGATTTCTGGGCTTCAAATTTCTTGATAAAACCAACAACCCACCAAATAAAACAAATGAAAAGAAAGTATTTTAACCAAAACATATATCAGCAATAAACAGAATAAACACAAAAGCTTAAGATTACAACACAGAAGTTATGAAAATCAGGAACAAAATTTCCTTTTTTTATCAATAATAGAAAATATATCACAATGACAACAATTCATCTCAAGCAATTATCTCAACAATAAAATACATCCCAATGGCAACACATTATCTCAACAACAACACATTATCTCAACAATAAAATATATCTCAATGGCAACACATTATCTCAAGATGAACAGTTAAGTGAAGCATGACATCGAAGAAAGAAAGGGGGAAATACTGCTCCAATAAGCAGAGTGTAACAACCAAGTCAGATTGCAGCTTATCTAACTTGGCTACATCTATCACCTTGCAACAAATATCTTTGAAGAAGAAGCATAATCTTATGATGGCATATCTAACAAGTTTTGGTAACGCATCACGTATGAGTATTGACAGGAAATGCTGCATTAGAACATGACAATCATGAGATTTCAAGCCAATCAATTTCAACTCAGACAAGGACACAAGATTTTTCAGGTTCGATGAGAAACCTTCTGGGACTTTTATATCCATTATCGATTGACAAAATTGTAACTTTTCTTTTTTTGTGAATGAGCATGCAGCAGGAGGAAGATATGTTCTTTTTTCACCAAATTTAGGTGCCAATTCAGGCCTAACTCCGATTTGAACCATGTCCAACCTAGCTGCCACATTGTCCTTGGTTTTTCCTTTAACATTCATCAAAGTATTAATGAGAGATTCGAAGACATTTTTCTCTATGTGCATCACATCGAGACAATGCCTAACATGCAGGTGTTTCCAATAAGGAAGATTGAAAAAAATTGATTTCTTCTTCCAACATTTTCTGAAATCTGTTGATCCAAAATCTTTTTTTCTTTACCATCTTCCAAATTATTGTCCTTTGCATTCTTTCTCTTTTTACCTTTCACAATAATCTTCTTTCCGAAAACACACCTTATGTCAGAAAGCTTGTCAAACAAAGCAACCCCAGATAATGGTGTAGATGATTCTCCATGTTCTTCCATACCATCAAACTCTTTCATTTGCCTCCGATATGGATGAAACCGTGGTAGGAATTGTCTATGACCAACAAATGACATTTTCTTCCCATTTTCCAAATGCTTTGCACAAGTATCTTCTTTGCATACTGGGCATGCATAATAACCATGTGTAGTACATCCACTAAGGTTACCATAGGCTGGAAAGTCATTGATGGTCCATAGTAAGACTGCTTTAAGAGTGAAAAATTGTCTTCGATAAGCATCATAGACACCATCAACTCCATCCCACAATCGTTGCAAATCTTCAACTAACACATCAAGATAGACATCTATATCGTTTCCTGGTTGTTTAGGCCCTGAAATGAGCATAGTTAGCATGATGAATTTTCTCTTCATACACATGTTTGGAGGCAGATTATAGGTGACCAACATAATTGGCCAGCAACTGTACCGACTACTAAGGTTGCTATAAGGATTAATGTCATCAGCTGCAAGTGCAAGGCGAAGATTTCTTGGTTCACTTTCAAAGTCGGGCCACATATGATCCTCCAACTTCCAAGATGGCGAATCAGCTAGATGACGTAACTGACCGGGAACTCCTGTGGTTTCTGCATGCCATGTTAAATTTTTCGAGGTATGTAGAGATTTAAACATGCGCTTAAATTTTGGTATGGGAGGAAAATACCACAACACCTTTGCAGGAACACCTTTCTTCTCAACGTTCTTCTTGGTTAGCTTCCTCCGTGACAAGACACATTTAGGGCAGTTTACGCAGTCTTTATATTGCTTCCTATAAAGAATGCAATCATTGGAACAAGCATGAATCTTTTCATGACTCAACGCCAAACAACTCAATGTCTTTTTTACATCATACATTTTGGTTGGCAGGTTGTGATTACCTGGTAGCATATCCCCAAAATCCATTAGTAGATCGAAAAATAGAGCGTCACTCATCCCATGCTTTGCTTTGGTGTTGTATAGTTTCACAATTACACTCAACTTTGTGTAACGCTTACATCCATTATACAAAGGTTTCTCTGCTTCCTCCAAAAATTCCATAAACGCTTCTGGATTTTCTGTATAGTTATCATATGCTGCCTCACACATATTAGTGGTTTCAAAGTGTCCGTGATAGTTACCAATTGGCTCCTTGTTCGTGCTCCAATTTACTTTGTCACTTTCAGCAGACTCACCGTGCCAAATCCAATTCACATAATTTTGACTAAAACCATGGAAATAAAGATGCTCTCGAACGGACTTAGCTGGTCTTTTTTTAAGATTTTTTCATTTGCAACAAGGACAATGAATTAAATTGGGGTCAATATGGGGATTCTCTAAACAACCTCTGATAAACAGTTCCACACCCTCCTCGTACTGTTTTGACCTTCTATCCGAGTGAATCCAAGAATTATCCATTTCAATACAGCAAAATACCAGAAATATATAACAATAAATTTAATCTAAACCTGAAAATATTACATTTAATAATGTCATTTTCAATTTAATTTGTTGAGCGCAAAAAAAACGAAAGAAGACTAACTATTGACTAACAAATGAAAGAAGACTACACAGATGCATATAGGTTAGAAAAACAAAAAAATTCGACGGAGACAATGACTAACAAACACCGTCATGTCCAGTCCTCAACACACAGTGCATATAAGTTAGAAAAACCGAAAATTAGACAATGCCTAACAAGAAGGGGACAACAAATATTTTAGACAATGCCGAACATTAAGAACCCAGAGACGGACAACCAAGGCCTTAGAAAACAACACGCACCTCCAAAGAAATGGTGTGTATCTCAACCACCAACCTCATCAGAAACTATTGAGTCATACAGAAAGGGACTTCTCAACTAGTAGCTCTTGATAATACAAGACAATAGACTACTGAGTCTTTGAACACAACAATGTATCAATTACAGTATCGAAAGACCTACCAATCGCTTGCATTAATTCTGTCAACACGTGAGCCGCATAGAATACACTTGACTTATAAAGTCTTAACACCATGTATTTCAAACTTTTGATAAGTTGGTGGTGGCCATTTTCAATAAATAACTCAACAGAGGTACGACAAAAAGGAATTAACCAATTATCGTTCCAATCAATACCATACCTCGGGAAACTGGTGCCGGACTAACTCAGTGCTTTGAACGGTGGTGGTGGTGTTTTGCTTCCCTCTCGGTGAGTGGAACGGCGGTGGTGTTGGTGGTTCGAAGCCCACGGCGGTGAGTGGAACGGCGTGGTGTTAGGGTTAATTTTGGAAGAAAATGTGGATGGATATAATGAGCTCGTCTGTGAAGGAAATATGATATAATCGATATTATTCAGCGACGGTTTCTAAAAATCCGTCGCTACTAGCGACGGTTTTTGACAAGCACGTCGCTAATAGCGACGGTTTCTTATAACACCGTCGCTGACTAAATCGGCGACGGTTTAAAACAAACCGTGAATGGAAATGTGATTACATGCGAAAATTGATGTGTGAGGGTAGTGTCTCTTGCGCATATGCGCGCGACAGAGCACGCATATGCGCGAGGAGGCCAGTAGCTACGATGCGAGAATAGAGGCACTTGCACATATGCGCTGAAGTGTGTGCGCATATGCGCGAAAAAAGCGTCGCTATTAGCGACGGCTTTTTGAAAAACCGCCGCTGATTAAATCAGCGACGGATTTTTAACTACAAACTGTCGTTAAATGTTCAGTATAATTTAGCCTTATTTTTCTTATTTTTTTACTTCGTCAACATTGATATGCCGAAATAAAATATAATAAAAAAATAAAGCGAAGCCCGTGTTTTTAAACATCCGAAGTAAAATATATTATTTTACTTCGCTTGTGTTATTACTGAAGTTATTGATAATGTATTACTTCGTAATTTATTATTGCCGAAGTAAAGCCTGCCGAAGTAAAATCCGATTTTTCTACTAGTGGATAAGTCTTAATATTGAAACGGGTTGTTACAAAAAGTTATAAAACCAAATTATTCTAATTAATTTTTTAAGTGGAAGAAGAGGAGACGTAGAAGAATATTGCCTTCGAATTTCCATATATGTTGTGTCATTACACTTACTGCACATAGTTATCTTGTTGCCTTGCTATATTTGAGTATAAAAGCTTCATAAGAATACCCGGACCGTTTTCCGCACTATTTGTAGTCCGACCATTTTTAAATGCTGAGAAAATTAGGTATTGTGTAGCTAACCTTATCAAGACCGCTCGTATTATTTGTCAGTGTCTTAGAGAAACTTTTAAAGTTTTTGCTCACTCCCTTCTAAACACATCCATGATCCTAACAATATCTTTTAGTTATGGGAGTCAAAATCGAATACAACCGGCCAACTTGATACGGTTCGACCCGAAAAAAATCAGGTTTGAGTTTGAGGTTTTTGGGTTCGGGTCATATCAATCGGACCTGATATCTGACTCGAAAAAATAATCGTATTCAGATTCGGGTCAACCCGAAAATTTAATTTTTAAAAAATTTATAATTAATAAATATTGACTACATTTTTAATATGTATGTTTGAAAAAATATTTATTGTATATTTATATCATAAATTTTCATAATTTAATATTTATTTGGTAAATTTTTTATTTTAAAAAAATTTTTTAATTGATTTAGTAAATATACTTTAATTTTCTAAAATTAGACTTTCAAATTTTAACAATATGTAAGAGTGATTTTATTATTATGTGTTTAAATTAAAATATTTTATTTTAATTTAAATAAAATTAAAAAAATCAAAATCAAGTTGATTAGGGTTCAGGTTGGGGTTGTGAGTATTCGTGTTGGATCGGGTTTAGATTAAACAATTTTTAAATAGTAGTATACACCACCCTGACCTGACCCGACCCGACACACCCGAATTGACACACTTACTTTTAGTTCAAAATAAGTATTTAATCGTATTCCATGATGCGTATGTAACATGTTTATTTTTAAAAATAAATGACATTAATAAGTAATCCTAAAATCTCAGTCTTCAAATGTAATTAATGTGAAAAAAGAGAATTTATTTATTCTAGCTGATGTTGATAGTCTATTTTAAAAAATAATCTTAATTATAAAAAATATACAATATAGCATTTTGTTGTTTAATAATCTGAAAATATATATTCTTTCTATTTTTCCATCTCAATAAATTAGTATAATTTAATGAAATTACAATCACATTCCAAAATAATTAAAACAAACTTATCTTGTTACATATCATTTCTTTTTTTAATAATAATAATAATGTGATATTAATACGACTAGTAAAAATAATTATAATTTAATCAATAACAAAAATTATTTAAAATAATTACTTTTATAATAAAAATAAATATTGAATTCATAATTATAATGATAATATTAATTATAAAAATATTAATTAAATGATAATCTAATTAATTATTAGAAAATTTATTAATAGTAAAATTCCTAAGATGTTATTTCTATTATTTTTGCTCCCAAATATATAATCAAATAATTGATAAAATAATATTGGAAACACTAAAAAAATTTAAATAATTCAATAAGAAAATATAATTTGTCAAGATCGGGTTAAAGTTTAAAGCATGGGTAAATAACTTCTTTTAAAAATTTCTTTAAAAGTTGTCGAATAATGAGACCAATTTCGATAGTGTTAGCTATACGAGAACTGATTTTCCCAACTCTTTAAGAAACAGTCGGACCACAAATTTGTGTGGAAAACGGTATGATGGTTCTTATGATGATTATATACTCAAATGTAGCAAATTAATAAGATAAATAATTGCGATAAAGAAATGACACGAGCATTTTTATGGATGTTCGGAGATTAAAGCTCCTATGTCACCCCTTTCTCTACTTAGAAATGATTTCACTAGAAGATTTTGATTTTACAATTATTTGGAACAACCCATTTCAACCTTAGCACTTATCCACTATCTAAGTCGAAATTCCTAGTATTCTTACAAATGGTTGAGCCTCACATTCTAACAATCAATATAACACTAATAAGTAAAGTAATGAATCTTTCGATTTAATCTATTGAAAAACTCCTCAAACAATCTTGTCAAAAAACAGTCAAGTGAGTTGACAGAAGTTCCTGATGATCCTTTAAGATTTGATGAATGTTCTTTGATGAGTGGGCTGTTAAGCAATGAATATCTTGTGAGGATTAAGAGTGCTCAGAAATCTTTTAAGAGAATGCTTCAAGTGTGTAAAATCTCGTTGTGCTCTCTCATCTTGGAATTCTATATATATAGTACTCCTTGCATCTTCATTCAACGTTCGATTGTCGCTTAATAAATAAGTATTAATTCAATAGTAATGTTGTCTCCATCATTTCTTTATGCATCACACACTTTAATTAATGAGAAATTTGATCTTTAACAAATTTGAGAGAAAAGGCCACTGACTGCAGAACATAACTAGCTCTGCGCGTAGAGTTTTAACAAAAACAATCGGATATACTGATATCTTTTTTTGTCGAGCATGATCAATCTACCAAATTTTTTGATAAAATAGAAGATATCCTTATCAGATGTGGCTTGTATACAAAGATAACTTTACTCTACCGTTGATTAATATTCTTTGATAAAAAGAACTTTCGAGTGATCAATGTGCCCCATACTAGTGCACATGAGCGGTCGAGTAGATTAAATTAAGCTGCTGATGACGAAGCAGTTGAATTGCTTAGCATTACATGACCAATTGAATGTGTTCTAAAGAAGGGTTCAAGTACATGTAATACAGATCAACGACAGTCAGATCTAATACATTAAGTTCTTGTTTATTATCATCAAAACAAAATGAACTGGCATATTTTTATTGATTGTTTATTATAATATAAATTACTAAAAAGTTTTATTATTTGAGTGATGATGTTTATATTTAATATTTCTATCTAAATAATATAAGGAAAAAATAATAGAATATGGTGAACTAGGAGTTGAAACTAAAATCTAGGCTTTGTGGGGCATCAACTCACAAAATACAATATATAGGGATTGAATCTAATTTAAATATAGATAGAGGGATTTTCCCAAATATATCGTTTATTTTTAACGAATTATATCATTTATATCGTTTGTTGTCGTGACGTGAAGAGTCAAAGATTGAACTATCGATAACCATGCAAAAAGCTCACCTCTGGCATGTTCTACCCAAATTGTCACACTCAAAATCTATCTAATCAACTCAGTGTTGAAATTTGTGTTAAATGCAAACATGTACTATTTACACTTCAAATACGTTCATAATATTTTATTTCACTAATTTTTTCTTAATTTGGATAAACTAACCCTTAAACATCATTTTCTTGGATGTAAAATTTTTTGATTGAGTACCTAAAATGTTTTATACAGTATACGTTTGAAATTATGTATAAAAATTGTATGAACACTAAATATAAAAACCAAAATTTGATTAAATCATGATAACTATATATATATATATATATTCACGAGTTACTTAGGTTACAAGTGTTTACACAAGATTAAAGGGAGGGTTATTTTTCTCGGACTTGGATTCCTCCTTTGAAAAAAATATATATATATACACAAAACTATATATATATATATATATATATATATAGGTACGTAAGAGTTAGCGACAACTTTTGTGTTTTTCTTTGTTTCCCATCTTTTCAAAAATTTCAAGTTATGAAAGAACGAACATTAATTGATAAAATGGTGATTATCATTTTTCTTTTTTCAAAAATTCCACGTATTCCCATGCAGATTCTGATACGTTAAACGAACAGTGCTACGTAAAAAGGTCCACTACAAAATATAGGCAAACTGTGAAATATACTGTAGTATTTTTCAGCATACTCGTACTCTTCACACACTGCAAACTTAAGACAACACAGCTTCTTGCGGAGCCTACACACACCTAACAGAAATTTATAACACACAACACAGAAAACGAACATGCATAGCCACAGACACACACAGAAACATATATTATCAATCAATCAAATCATATATATGTGTGTGTGTGTGTGTATAGTGTAAGTAGTTAAAAAAAAAGATGGAAATATGAGAATAACTATTTAATGGGTAATTAGTGGCGTTCACCAATTATTTAAAATAAAACATATTGGGACATGCAGAGTACATGAAGATGGATTATTTAAGATTGTTTGGCATAGGGTGAGATGAGAGGGAAGAGTTCTAGGGTTTGGAGTGGTCGGTTCCCGCAGCAGGGGAGAGTGGACCCCGCATCCATGGACGAATCCTGGCTGTACGTTCTCATCATGCAATCTTTTGGAGGATCTGTTATCCATGTCTGCCTGGGTGTTTCTTTTGCTGCAACATCCCCGCTTGCTCCAACCTGTTCATGCCACACGTGTGAATATCATATTTTGATAAGAAGACAAAAAAAAAAAGTATGCCATTCAAATGTCCCAACTTTGAACTTTAAATTTATATATATATACACCTATGTTATATTTTTAATGAAAATGATCAGAACTAGATAACCATATTTTTGAATAATTATGTATAAAACTTATACCATAGAATTCTTTTAATCTAATCGTTTAAAAGCAAGACATAATGACAAACGAACAAGTAATCTACCTATGGCATGTTACATCGTGAAGTTTTCGAAAACCATGGGGAGCTAGCTATATAGACTCATAGACCAGTGTATACATAGAGGTATATGTATCTATTACTATAGATGACTATGAACTTTATCTTGACATCAAATCGAAAAACACCCTTGAAATAGTGAAACACCAAAAGGGAATGAAAATTGACATGATTAAATTTTTACCTGCAGGTGCAGATTTTGAGCTGAGAAAGAGTTGGATAATTGAAAAACGTCACGAAATCCATGGAGATTAAATTGTGTTTGCTGGTGGTGTTGGTGATAATTAGGGTAGAGGCGCAGTTGAAGCAGGTGCTGTTGGTGAAGTTTCTTCCTGAGCTTCTGCCTATCCCGGGCTTTATGATTCTGAAACCAGTAGAAGACGTTCTTGCCTTGAATCTTGCCATAAAAGGAGAGGTGGGCGGTGATCTTCTGTATCTGAGAAGAGTTTGGAGTCCTCAGTCCTCTTCTGTACAGTTCCTCCAGTATCATCAGTTGTTCTGGGGTTGGGCACCACCGAGTGGAGGGAGAAGGAGACATGGGGATAATTCTAACTGTACGAATTGGAACCGTATGGGGTGCGGAAAAAAAAGGAAAGAGTTAGAGGTATAAATAGATGGAGAGAAAGCTAGCTTGGGATCATATTTAAGGAGGATTATAAATTTGTACCAAACAAAGTGTCATGCTGATGTCTTGCTAGCTAGCTAATTAATTCATGGACCCTCATAATATATAATTTCTTATTCTAAAAATAATTATAATTTCTATGATATTTGGATTAAAAAATTCTACAAAATCTATATTGTTAGCTACATTCATTACTTACTAAATTCTGAATTTATTATTTTCATTTGGCTTGTGGATTTCAATGACAAAAATGTATACCTTTTTACATAAAATTTTTAGCAACAAAATGTGTTGGAAGATATATATATTTACCAACTCATCAAAATTGATCTAAAAATGACCAAAAATGAACATATGAACCGACTTACTGACTAAAGTTGCAGCCCTTAAAAACCTATGAGTAATAAGTAAAAATTATCCAAGTTATGGGACGAAAATTATATATAATTATTCCCAAAAATTTGATTTTTTACATAAAAGCTGCAAATTACTTTAAGATTTAAGAAATATTAACATCTAAAGCGAGGTAAAATTTAGACATGCTTTTAGTTAATTAAATTTTTTGCCACGTGTGCGGGATTTTGTCTTTAAATATTAAAAGATATATAATCAATTAATTCTTTTAAAACTATAAACTTCATCTTGGTAATATAATTGTAAGGCCGAGATTTTATTACTGTAATCTGAGATTAATCTGAAATGATTTATTTATTAATTGAGATGGTTATAGACGGAAAGGATCAGACCGGGAGAGCCGAAAGAAGATTTGACATTTTGTGTGAGGGATAGTCCTCGCGCATATGCGCGACGTGGATGGGCGCACATGCGCGAGGTAGGCAGAACATTGCGCGCACATGCGCGACTTGAAGGCGCGCACATGCGCGGGGTGTCCAGCACGTTGGGCGCATATGCGCCGAGATAGTATGCGCATATGTGCGAGAGCCATTGTGAAGACACGCGCGGAGACTTAGTGTCTCGCGCATACGCGCCGATGGTATTCGCGCATATGCGCGAGACGTGTTATTGAAAGAAGCAAGCCACGTTTCTTAGAATGCATGAGGTGTGTGTATATATATATATATATACAAGCATTCATCCGTAGGAAGTCAAAAGAATGGAGAGAAAAGAGTGAAGTTTTCTTCGACGTGAAAGATTTGTGATTTACGAGAAATCCGTCCGTCAGAATTTGAATCCGACTTCAGTACTGTGTTCCTATCGACGCAGGCTACAATTGGACGTAAGTTTTGTTACGTTTAGACATGATTTGAAATTATGATATTGTCAGAATTGAATATGAATCAGATATAGTGTTTCTGCTACAGTAAACATTGTATAATTGAAGTCAGATTAAAGAATAGACTGTTTATACAATTGTTATGATTTTCGAATGATATTGATTGGGATTTGATATCAGAGTTGTGTTGTTACTGATCTTAACTGTACAGATATTGAGATTATGAATTGTACTGATACTGATTATGAATTCTGATATTATATCTGTGATGTTGAAATTGACGGGGATATCGAAACTGTATTGTTATGCCGTCGAAACATCAGTTGATTTAGAGTGATCAGATTCAGTAATGATTTCGATGATATCGTTGATATGAATTAGATTGTACCTTCTTCAGATATGAATCAGATTATATACTTATTTGAGTAATGATCAGAACAGGTTTTGAATCGAATTATATACTGATATTGTATTTATGCGATTGTCATTGCCAGATTGGGTGTGGACAGAGTGGAATACAAGACTTCGTCTTCGTCAGACCGGGAAGACAAAGGTATAATTCATGTTTTGTTTGGGGAAGACACAAATCAAATGAGATTCAATTTGAGTTTCCCAACAAAATCACATACTAGAATTGTTGTTTATCTTTTTATATGATTATACTTTGTTTATAGATTTATATTCAAGCATTTGAGATAGGAAAGTCATTTGGTAGATTCACCAAATTACTAGATGTTCGGTGGTATCGACGCTTCGGATCAGAGTCACTCCGATTGTAGATATTCGATACAGACAGGGCCGAAGTCTAGGAATAAGACGTACAGTCACCCCGATTGGGAGGGTAGGTGACAGACAGTGACGTCTTATTCACACCGGGATCCCTAGAGTTAGAGTTGAGTTGAGTCAAGATATGAATTGAATTGAGTTGCATGCTTATTTTATTTTGGTTTCAGAGATTATGGAACCCATTGTTACTGCATGCTTATTTTTTTTTTAGTTTCATAGACTATGAAACCTATTGCTTTTGATTTTATGCATGATAGTATGCTTTATGATTTATATTGTGTACATGCATGTCTACTATGTTTTATACTGGGATTTATTCTCATCGGAGTATCCGACTGTTGTCTTGTTTTGTATGTGTGCATGACAACAAGTGGGACAGGATCGGGGTCAAGAAGATGATGAGAGAAGACGAGTTTAGAGTGGTGATTTCGGACTTATTGTAGACTTGGTTTAATACTTGAAATTTAGTAGTTAAACCTTAGACTAGTTTGAACTAGAAGAATGTTGTACAAGATTTGTATTATTATACTGGTTTGTCTAATAGATTGATTCCATTACCTTCCGCATTTTAAAAAAAAAATTTTGACCCTGTTTATCTTAATTGATAATTAAATCCCAAAGATGATTAAGATAATGATTAGCGTCCGGGTCCCACAACAGGTGGTATCAGAGCGATAGATCATTTAGACTGAGATAGAAGAGAATGAACGGGGTAGATTGAGTTTTCTTTCCTTGCATGTGATTGCTAGCATGAGAATTATTTTAATGTTGAACGACATTGCGTATGCTAGCATGAGATTATGTTTTACTGCATTGAAATACATGGTTACCTGATTATCTGATTTGAGTGGTATTATGTATTATTGAGTATGAATTAGATCTGATTCATGATCAGCAGTAAGATGATCAGAGAAAGCTTGGAACAGATTTGTAGTATTTGGGTACTAATGTTTTGATAAGCAGATATACCTCCACGGAGAATTCCTTAAAGGGGTAGTACTTCGACTGAACAGATAGATGTATCAGAAACTCAGATGAAAATACAGTTGGAAGAATTTCAGTTATTTCAGCCGCCGATTCTGAGTGGTGTCGAGACGTCTGAAGATTGTGAGAATTGGTTTGATGACATAGAAATACTGTTTGATTTACTTGATTATTCAGATGAGCAGAGAATTAAACTGATATTCCACCCGTTACGAGAGACTGCCAGAATTTGGTGGATTACAAGTAAAAGAATGCTAGAACAGGGAGGTGCAGTGATTTCGTGGGAAATATTCAGAACTGAATTTTATCGAAAATTTTTCTCAGTTTCGTACCGGGAAGACAAGAAAGCAGAGTTTGAGAATTTGAGACAAGGCCAACTGAATATTGAATGATATGTTGCTAAATTCTCTACTCTACTGCGTTTTGCTCCTAATGTAATTGGGAATGATGAAGCTGTAGCGGATCAGTTCATCAGAGGATTGAACTCGGAGATAGTTGCATTGATGAATATGCAGCGACCTTATCATTTTGCTGATGCCTTGAGTAAATCGAAGAGAGCGGAGCGAGTCTGTGAGACAACTAAAAAGGGTGTGTGCGATGCAACCCCAGACACAGCAATCCCCTTTCCGATTTGATCGCAGTAGCACGAGTGGAAAGCAAGATTTGCTGAAAGCTCGAAAGAAGCCATTCAAGAAGTTAGGGAGCGGACTGAGCGGATCAACTAACTCCAGTGGTTCCAGCCCAGGTTATACTGGAGTGTATTGCAGGATTTGCGGAGGGAGACATTCCACGGAGCAATGCCAGGGAGTGACCGGTAGTTGCCATATCTGTCGACAGTCTGGACATTTTGCGAAGAGTCTGTCCACAGAGAGGTTCCCGAAGATTTCAGAGAGCTGGACCATCTGGTGGTAGTGACCGAGGAACAGACCCAAGAGGCACTTGATGATATAGTGGCAGGTACTGTTCTTTTATGATTATATTGCATATGTATTGATATATATTAATGCATTTCTTACGATTGTCTTTGACTGAGTGCATTGATATATACGGTATCTGTTGGGTCTGTATTGCTGTAGTATTAATCTTTGTACCTTTTGGGAAGGAAAGATGGATATCAGAGATTTCTGTGACATATTGTATACTACAGTAAGATGAGAATGAGATTGAGTTAAATTATGATGTACTTGTGTTTTCTGATTTGACTGCATTATTGATATTAATATACTGAACAAGTACAGAAGTTATGATAGATTCCTTTTAGGAGAATATAAGATTCAAACCAGATATGGTTGAGTAGAGATTCCACAGTAAGGATTCTAGATCTAGAATTCCTTTGATATCTGTGTTGTCTATGACTCGATTGTTACAGAAAGGAACAGATGGTATCCTTATGTATTCAGTAGACATACTGCAATCGAGTCTAGCATTGGCAGATTTGCCAATGATGTATGAATTGGCTGATGTTTGCCCAGATAAGATTTCAGATTTGCCTTATATCAGAAAGATAAATTTCAGAATTGAGATCAGGTACTGTTTGTGCTTTAGAATTCAGTACAGAATGATATTGAATGTCCAGAATGACACTGAATGAATTGAAAGAATTGAAAGATCAGTAAAAGAGTATCGACCAGGAGTTACATCTGATTTAGTGTTTCTCTTTGGTATATTTCAGTATGTTCAGAGATATTCTGATGATTTCATGCTCGTTGTATCTATGATATTTTGATATATTCGCAGCATCTGATTGATTGAATCGAATAACTGAAGATTGAATGGGATATTCTGAGAAATGTGATTATTGTATACAGAAATTTTTCAGATATGAATTCTGCTTGAAACAGATTGTATTCAGAATATGCGATATCTGAAGTTAGTATGCAGATTGATTTCGATACAGTTGAGATCAGAATCAGTGACTGAGAATGATACCGATATCAGAGAGATCAGAAATATCAGAAATTTCAGAAATGTCAGAAATTTATGTTTGGTCTGAATTGACAGATTTTCGTATACGATTGTTGTTTTATGTATGCCTGAGTATTGATATATTTCTACAGCCGTAATTGATACAGATCAATGTGAACCGTTGAGATTATATACAGTTCAATCCAAATTAGAGTTGAATTCGAGAATTTTAGTAGATCAGAAATATAATCAGAAGGTTCAGAATTAGATTTCGATAATCAGAGCAGAGCATCGATCAGAGTGACAGATATGTGATTCGTATTGTATAAGAATGATTATCTTATAATTTCAAATGTTTCAGAATTGTACAACAGAATTTGATATCGATAATCAGAACCGAATACCAGGTAGGTATATTTTTTTTATATTATTAACTGATTTGTTTGTACCAAATAGTTCGAATCTGAAATGACAGATAGTGTCAAAAACGCACCGTAGGGGATTCAGTTTTCATTTTGGTGATTGAGAATGTATGATATTCGAACAGATAGTTTTGACATAGACAGATTAAATTAGTTGTGACAGAATTTGTACTGAAATGTTGGCAGAATTTGTACTGAAATGTCTGAATCGCCAATAAATGAAGATAGAAAGATAGAAATCAGAAGATTTATTACAGAATTTGTATAATTCTGACTAGACATGGGGAAGTATATTTCGATGAATTTCGTAATGAGACCACTGCAATACTTTCCAGATTGTAATATGATATGATTGTGATTGACAGATTGTTCAATTTATATCTAGTAGTTGTACAAGATGACGTACACACATGACCAGATGACAAAGATCGATGTCAAAGAAATAGTCAGATTGACCAGAATGTTGAAATAGATTATATCAGATTGTGAATTTTGATTGAGTTGTAATTGTGGCAGAACATACCATGAACTCATTTATATATTATCCACTGACTGATAGATAGCCAGAGCGTACTATCCAGATATTAAAAGATATTTATGGAGTTGTAGTGCTGGATGTTAGCATTAGTTGACATGACATATAGTCACTATATGAATTATTGTATAATGATAGCTATCAAACGAGTATTGAGATAGCTACAGATGAGACATTGTACAGTGAGTACTGCGGATTTCCTCTGAATAGGAATGATATTACGGTGATATCTAAGATTGAATTTGATAAAAGCAGAAATCTGATAAGGAAAATGAAGCTGATTCAGAAAAGAATGAAAACCAGCTTCGAAGGAACTGACTAAATATGCCAAAGTCGGACGATGACTGTTGGTATTTGAAGCCGAAGATTGAGTAAATCCTTGACTGGGATAAACAGATTTGATAACAGCTAATGATGTTGACTAGTTATGAGTTGTTGATTGGTATATACAGATGTTGTATAGCCAATATTGCGAGATTGATTCTGTCAGAATTATTTCGAGGGTATTATGATATTATACTTCTTAAATTCTTATTCCAGTTTGGAATCAGAGTGAAATTAAAATAATTCTATTGTTGGAAACACAGTAAGATTGTCAGCAGGTCAACGAGACTATCTGAAAGACAAAATCTGATATGAGATTAAGATTTCAGAATGGATTCATTGAGATGAGTTTCTGATTTAAACTCTGTATACATTCCTTCTGATATGTCTGAATTGATTACTTGCGAGTTCGAGGACGAACTCAGATCTAAGAGATGAAGAAATGTAAGGCCCGAGATTTTATTACTGTAATATGAGATTAATCTGAAATGATTTATTTATTAATTGAGATGGTTATAGACGGAAAGGATCAGACCGGGAGAGCCGAAAGAAGATTTGACATTTTTTGTGAGAGATAGTCCTCGCGCATATGCGCGACGTGGATGGGCGCACATGCGCGAGGTAGGCAGAACATTGCGCGCACATGCGCGACTTGAAGGCGCGCACATGCGCGGGGTGTCCAGCACGTTGGGCTCATATGCGCCGAGATAGTACGCGCATATGAACGAGAGCCATTTTGAAGACACGCGCAGGAGACTTAGTGTCTCGCGCATACGCGCCGATGGTATTCGCGCATATGCGCGAGACGTGTTATTGAAAGAAGCAAGCCACGTTTCTTAGAATGCATGAGGTGTATATATATATATATATACAAGCATTCATCCGTAGGAAATCAAAAGAATGAAGAGAAAAGAGTGAAGTTTTCTTCGACGTGAAAGATTTGTGATTTACGAGAAATCCGTCCGTCAGAATTTGAATCCGACTTCAGTACTGTGTTCTTATCGACGCATGCTACAATTGGACGTAAGTTTTGTTACGTTTAGACATGATTTGAAATTATGATATTGTCAGAATTGAATATGAATCAGATATAGTGTTTCTGCTACAGTAGACATTATATAATTGAAGTCAGATTAAAGAATAGACTGTTTATACAATTGTTATGATTTTCGAAAGATATTGATTGGGATTTGATATCAGAGTTGTGTTTTTACTGATCTTAAGTGTACAGATATTGAGATTATGAATTGTACTGATACTGATTATGAATTCTGATATTATATCTGTGATGTTGAGATTGACGGGGATATCGAAACTGTATTGTTATGCCGTCGAAACATCAGTTGATTTAGAGTGATCAGATTCAGTAATGATTTCGATGATATCGTTGATATGAATTAGATTGTACCTTGTTAAGATATGTATCAGATTATATACTGATTTGAGTAATGATCAGAACAGGTTTTGAATCGAATTATATACTGATATTGTATTTATGCGATTGTCATTGCCAGATTGGGTATGGACAGATTGGAATACAAGACTTCGTCTTCGTCAGACCGGGAAGACAAATGTATAATTCATGTTTTGTTTGGGGAAGACACAACTCAAATGAGATTCAATTTGAGTTTCCCAACAAAATCACATACTAGAATTGTTGTTTATCTTTTTATATGATTATGCTTTGTTTATAGATTTATATTCAAGCATTTGAGATAGGAAAGTCATTTGGTAGATTCGCCAAATTACTAGATGTTCGGTGGTATCGACGCTTCGGATCAGAGTCACTCCGATTGTAGATATTCGATACAGACAGGGCCGAAGTCTAGAAATAAGACGTACAGTCACCCCGATTGGGAGGGTAGGTGACAGACAGTGACGTCTTATTCACACCGGGATCCCTAAAGTTAGAGCTGAGTTGAGTCAAGATATGAATTGAATTGAGTTGCATGCTTATTTTATTTTGGTTTCAGAGATTATGGAACCCATTGTTACTGCATGCTTATTTTGATTTAGTTTCATAGACTATGAAACCTATTGCTTTTGATTTTATGCATGATAGTATGCTTTATGATTTATATTGTGTAAATGCATGTCTACCATGTTTTATACTGGGATTTATTCTCACCGGAGTATCCGGCTGTTGTCTTGTTTTGTATGTGTGCATGACAACAGGTGGGACAGGATCGGGGTCAAGAAGATGATGAGAGAAGACGAGTTTAGAGTGGTGATTCCGGACTTATTGTAGACTTGGTTTAATACTTGAAATTTAGTAGTTAAACCTTAGACTAGTTTGAACTAAAAGCATGTTGTACAAGATTTGTATTATTATACTGGTTTGTATAATAGATTGATTCCATTACCTTCCGCATTTAAAAAAAATAAAAATTTAGACCCTGTTTATCTTAATTGATAATTAAATCCCAAAGATGATTAAGATGATGATTAGCGTCCGGGTCCCCACAATAATAATTCACCTAGTTAACTTTTTTCTTTTTTTAAATTGTTCCAATATGTAATAATTTTTTTCGATATAGCGGACAGATTAGGTTGTTGAAAATATTTATTGTATTTAATATTAAAATCCAGACATTAATTTTGTGAATATTGATGAGATCGGTACAAATATTTTTATATGAACAATAACTCTCATAATCGAGGCCGCTTTTCTAACAAAATTAAAACACGGATGAAACAGTACATGAAATTAAATATACTGGTACTAGAAAAAATTAATTTAAATTTGTTATCATCAAGAAAGTTTTTTATGATTAACAAAATATAAGAAAATTAAAGCGTAAATAAATCAACAACAGTATGTATAAGTATTAAAACAAATTAAAAATAAGCATGCAGTGAAATATCTAAAATATTATTCTCACATATTTTAGCACTAAAATTATTAATATATGTGTATTAAAAAATTAACATAATATGTAATCATGTTTGACTTTATTGTCGAGTTCTAATTTTTTAATTTAATTTAGTGAGAACTAATATTACCTAACCGTTATAAAAATAATTCGTCGTTTAGTATATTTACAGGTTGTAGAACTGGATCTTGAGTAGTTCAACCACAATGTTTGCAACCGGATCTCTCAAGATTGGATCACAGTTCAACCAGACAGGACTACTTATATACTACAATCGGGTATTATTCAGTTCAATTGGATGCTGCTTGTTTCACTGCATTTGGTAAGTCCAAATCTATCCTATTTATCTCTGTTTGATCAATCATGCACAAGAAACAAGACAATCAATAAACCAAATTATTTACCAATGAGACAGAAAGTTGTTGCAGTCTTGTCTCTAATGAGATCAACTTAATTTTCAGAGCCATCAATCGCTATTTTTGGCAAGACGCCAACAAATCATTAAATGAAGCGTACTGGAATTAAAAAAAAGATGAAAATAAAGTTGTTTTTGTATCAAAAAAAAAGAAAAAGTTGAATTTACAAGGATTTGAACCTTAGAATCAAGAGCAACTATAACTTAAGCGAGTCCTCAAGAAGTTGAAGACATCCGGTGAACTTTGCACTATATATGCAAACCTTTCAAACTCTTTCAAAGATCTTGAATACACTTATTTGAAAGATCGAAAACTGCTCATGTTGCCCAAGCATAATAGTTTCCTTCATGTTATTAATAATCATCAAGGACATTCGTTGGGTGCAATAATTGTCCCTGCTTGGTAGAGCGATCGAATCGTAGTGCTTGAGCTGTTGTGCGGTTTAAAAGATTTGAGTTGCACTATTACCACTTGCTATAGCTTTTGGTAAAGCAGTAACCACTCGGTCCTACAATTGGTATCAGAGCCAAGGTCACGGGCTCGATTCTCATTGATTACAAGGAGTGCAATTATTGGGAGGGAGATTGTTGAGTGCAATAATTGTCCCTACTTGGTAGAGCGATCGAATCGTGGTGCTTGAGCTGCTGTGCGGTTTAAAAGACTTGAGTTGCACCATTACTACTAGCTATAGCTTTTGGTAAAGCGGTAAGCACTCGGTTCTACAATTGATATCAGAGCCAAGATCACGGGTTTGATTCCATTGATTGCAACGAGTGCAATTATTGGGAGGAAGATTGTTGGGTGCAATAATTGTCCCTGCTTGGTAGAGCGATCAAATCGTGGTGCTTGAGCTGTTGTGCGATTTAAAAGATTTGAGTTGCACAATTACCACTAGCTATAGCTTTCGGTAAAGCGGTAAGCACTTGGTCCTACAATTGGTATCAACAGTTGCTCAACCGGATCTCAGAAGTCCAGCCATGAGTTGTTGAAAACATTGAATCTTGGAATTCATCTACTACTTTCATTTTTGTGAGGATTCATGTCGTGGTGTATACTATAAGTTTCAATTTAGGTAAATGATAAGTCTTGAACTGAAGTAAATTTGTACACAAGTTGTAAAACTAACGCGTTCTAGTGAATTTATTCTTAAGTAAAAGAATAAGAGACGCAAAAGAATTTTCTTTTGAACTTTGATAAACACTTATGTTACTTTTAATTGCACTTTACTTTCTCCAGTTTCACTGTTAAAATATTCTTTTGTTGATATCTAGATCCATTCTAACTATTTCAACATTTTTAATCTACATTAAAGTGGTTCAGTCGTCTCTTTTCCGATTGAGAAGAAGACTTAGACAGTTAGCAATTGTTGAGTCTGGTTTGAATACTTAGTTGTGTTAGAACATTTGGAAATTTTTTTAAAAGTATTTATTCACTACTCCTCTAAAAATTTTGATTCTAACATTTATATAATATTTAATTAAAAAAAATTAAATCTTGACAAAATTTCGTATTAGATTTCAACTGTATGTTAAAATAAAATTTTATTTTTATTTAAATTTAGTTCTTATATAAAGTGATTCGATAACTAACTTTTATATAAAGTGATCAATATGTCATATCAGCTGAACTCAAATTTCAGCTTGTTCAATTTTTTTAATTTCTAATAAAATATTGATCAACATAGTTATATGAATTAGCATTCAAAGATATTTATTAAACAAACATTAAACTTCATGACACAGCAACCGATTTTAAATTAAACATGAAAATATTCTCAATATAATAATGGTAAAAAGAAATTAAATGTTGTAGGATTTTATTAACATAACTTTTCATTTAGGTGTCACAATTTTTAATAAAATAGACAGATTCATTGCAATAACCCACGAATCTTAATATTCTCCTAGTTAAATGCCCCCACCGGACTACTGGAAAATAGCTGTGAATATATATCCAGGTAAATGATACATTATTTCATTTACCTATATTTGTAACAAATAAATAAATAAATACTCATTGGTTGCAGTTCTAAATTTATTTATTTGGTTGATGAGTTTATAATTTATCCAGTTTCATTAAGTCATTTTTTTATTCACAATAACTTGTGTGAAGCTAAAATTTGGACTTAAGTTTTGATGATTATAAACTAAGGGTTCACTTGGTCTGTAAGATATGATAATTGAATGATTAATAATTTGATTGATATATGCTTGATATGATTTGATATATAATTTGAGAGATATATAATATCATGTGTGGTGTGAAATTAGTAAGATTGATAAAATCATGATAAATTTATTAATGATCAAAATACCCTGTCGATAATAAATGAGGATTTGGTTGTCCCCTGTCAATTTCGAAGTTCTTCAGCAGCGGTCAATGGCAAGTCTTCTGAAGAAATTAGGACAATGACGTAAAGAAGATCTAGTTGCAATTTTGATATTTAAAATCAGGGGTATTTTGGTCATTACTCTTTTCTGGTGTAGTCGGATAGTTTTTATCCTTCTTCGATGTCTGGATTTCTTTACCAACACAAACAGTCAAATTTGTCATAATGATAGTCAATGTCAAGGTAAAAAATCAAAGCAAACAAAATATTAATAAATTATCCAACCTTAATACTACTTATCAAACTGGGCATAAATTGATATGAATAAACTGAACTGATGAACACTGATTTCTCAAGGAACTAATTTGATATAAAGTATTGAAATGGGGTTTGCTGAATTTCACTGCTCCACATCAAGAAGTGATCTGATAAGCTTATAACAGAATGGTACCGTTCCAATCTTATTCTACAGCTCAGTCCATATTAATCTGAATCAGTTAAGTAAAGAACAATCGTGCTCATCAGTTATCTCCGAGTTTAATTTGAATTCGATCGGAAAAAACATATATTATTTATCTATAACAAAATAAAAGACCTATTGGTTGCCTCTTTCAGCTAGTGTCCAAGAGAATTTAGTTGACCAATACTATTTTTAGAAAGATAAGGACACATGACTCTCTTTGTAAGATTTTCGAGCATCCAGTACTGTGAGGAATCAAAATTTCGCAGCAAATCATGTTAGTATTAAAACTAAAGATTAATCTAAAAACTTTAAGCTTAACTATAAACTCAACTATAAACTTAAAATTTCAGTTAACACGGCTCGAGGAAGTAACTCAAAAGCTTAGGGATTAACTCAAAAAGGATCTATGCCATAAGAAACCGCAACATCGAAGAGTCGTCACCGGAGGAGTAAAACCCCAGCTCATGAGCCTAATATTTTAGCTTAAGGAAACTCATTCCTATTTGTCCTAAAAGAACCTACAATGGAGCTAGGAGAGGAGCTAAAAAACTAGAAAAAAATTAATATGCAAGAAATGACCCTTAAGTTAGCCAAAATGACCCTTGAGTTTGGATAAAGTTTGACTACTTTGAACCTACTTGTACCATCAACCTTGGGCACTTGGAAGGACAATTTTTGGCTACATGGAATCAAGGGAAAGGTCATTCTTCCATCTATAAATAGCACATCACATGCTGAAAAAAACACACCCAAAAAGCATACCAAAATTTGGTCCTCTCCCTTCCCAAATAGCTCTCGGCCGACGCAACCTAGGAGGAATAAGGAGGAGTTGCTCCGGCCATTTAAGTGTTGTGAATTGTGGTCCACACTGTCATTAGGTTCCTATCCAAGATCGGCTACCATTCGTCTAAGTTTCGGCAAATTTCGAACTACATCTTCAAAATTACAGTAAGTGGGTTATTGCTATGTATTTCATTGTAACTTTAACCTTATATAAGTATATCCTGACATGCTTGTATGTGTGTCAAACTCTTTTCGAAAAATCAGCATAGTATATTTTAAAATCTCGACCGATGTACGTTTTGTGTCTTCGATGATCTTTGATTCTGCTGAGTCTTTCCAAAATTCTGATCATACGAACTGTTTGATAATTTGATTTTTGGTAATACACTGTTATGATTTGAGTTGGATATGGAACGACGATTGTGAGTTTTGTCTGGCCCCCATCAGTGGGTATAAAACTGTGTTCTCGCCTCACCTCTTAGAGGACTAACATATAAGGGACAATTTGACACTTAAATGACGAGATAAATAACAGTGTTTTGTTTGTTCCGATCTGTTCTGTTCTGAATTGTTTTGGCAATCTCTGTTATACATTTCGACTCTGATTTGGTTAATATTATGATATGATAAGTCGAGATAATAAGTTTTGAAAATTTGTTTTAAATTATCATTATATGTATCTGTGGTAATCGATCGGCCCCCACTTGCTGAGTGTTTCCCAAAGCACTCACCCTTATATCCCTTCCCAGATAAGACTGAGGATCAACTGAATGATGAAGAGCAAGAAACATTATGGGGCTGGCGAACGCATCAAGAGCTCTAGGATAAAAAATTTGTATTTCATTTCCGCATTACTGATGTAATTTTTATTCTGTTATCATTTTAAAGACAATACTTATTATGAAAAATACTGGTTTTTGGCTATTTGCTACGATGCTTATAGTTTTCATGCAAATTGATAAACAATGCCGGATGTCACCGATGTCTTGGTCACGGAGCGTGACATTTAAGTAGTATTAGAGCCGCTAGGTTCATAATCCCACTGGGATTTTGACAGACAAAATTTGGCGAAGCCTAGTGCCTTCTGCAACAAACTCTCATCCTTCTCTAATTTTCGAGAAACTCAAATTCTATCAATCATTCTGTAAATTATTAGTATTGAAAATTTCACGACAACCTTGTTTCCATTCAAATTTTGTGCCTTTATATCTTTTACTACTGTTTTGAAATTTTATCTCGATTTATTCTAGGAAATGGCTACTCCACGAACCCGTGCTTAAGCTGCCCTTCGCATGCGACAGCTCACGATTGACAATCAAGCTATGGAAATTGCCACTCTGAAAGCTCAACTCGCTAGGGAGAAATAAGAAAAACAAGGAACTTATAGAGATCAAGAACATACTCCAGACGGATGTGCAGCGATTCATCCATCAACTAGACTTGGTTGAAAGGCAACTTCTTTTGGTCCCTACCGATTCACTCCATATCGAGCGCCTAGCTACCTTGAACCGGGAGTTACTTGCGAGAGATGAGACTGAGAGAGTCCGTGCTACTCGTGCTCGTCATCGTCAAGAAGAAATCACTAACAAGCAAGAACGATACATCTCTAAGCTTCATAGTCCCATGGATAGGCTCCAAGATCAGAATAATTATTGCATCTCGTGGTGGAGAACATGGAAGATGAGGAGGAAGAACCTATGGATGTGGTCGACGATGATAGTGACGATGGAGACATGATAGACTAGGCTAGACCAGTATTATGATTGTAATAAAAATATGGTTTGAAAATCAATTAGTGTCATAACTTATTTCTAAATAAAAACTCTGTTCTTATCCTTAAATTACCACATTTACATATTAAAATTTATGAGTATTTTATTAAACCTATCAATTAAATTAAATTTCATTTAAGTTTTATAGGAAAATAAATATGGACCCTCGAATCATTATACCTGAACTTCAAAAACAACTCCAAGCAAAGGAAGCAGAAATTGAAACATTAAGGTAATAAATGACAAGCTAGAGAGAGGTAACTACCAACTAGATGGAAATAATATATGAATGGATAATGACCTCTACGAGTCACGTGAAGAAGTAAAAAGGTTATGAAAAGACGTCAGATGTTATACTGCCTATCATCATGAATCAGAACAGCAACATGAGATCACCAAACGAAAGTTGGACGAAGCACAAGATAAGATTTTAACGCTCCAGATTTGGGATGACAGCCGTCTCAAAACACAACGCCGCCTTGAAGAACAGATCGGAGAACATGAAATCAAATGAGAACGTAAACCAATCCACAATTCAGTAGCTACAAGAGGAAGTGGAAACATTGAGGAATCACAACACCCTTTTGGAACACCACATCCATCAACTACAAAATTACATGATAAATGTGAAAGACCTCATGGGGGAACTCGAAGAAAACCAAAGAGGAAACCCAATGGAAGAAGAAATTGACGAAACTAAAGGGGATGGTGAAGTATTAGACGAGTAGGAGGATCCTTAGAATAAGCATTGATTGTATTTTGGCATAGTAGACTAATCCCTCTTTTTATTGAAAGACTAAATGTATACATTTTAAAAATTAATGAAATTTTTTTCGATTATGCCTATTTACAAAAAACTTAATAAAATATATGTTTATAGGAAATGACGGGAAGACCACCTAGAAACAACTGTAACCTATGCGGCGCCAATCAAAACGAAAATGAGAATCTACCACCACCACCAAGGGTAAACCTTAGTCAAGAGGATATGATGGCAGTAGCTACTATAGTAGCAGCAACATTGCAAGGAATTGTGAACCCAAATGCCAATGTCATTCTGCCACCACCAGAACCACAACCACGTGGAATGAAGTGTCATTACGAATCCCTCCGAAGGAACTGGGTCCCAACCTTTGATGGGAATCCTGATCCAAAAATCAGTCATCACTGGCTTAAGAATGTTGAAACACAACTCCATTTGCTGGAAATACCTGAAGAGCTTAGAGTTGAAGTAGTGACACCAGTTTCTTGAAGATCGGGAACGCAAGTGGTGGGAAACGGTATCACCATTCCTTGGCTGAGATTGAGCAGATCACATGACAAATCTTCAAAAAGGAACAATACTACCCAGCAGAATTTCGTCTGCAAAAGTTAAGTGAGTTCGGAGGTTTTAAAAAAACATCAGACATGACAATGATGAACTACACATCAAAGTTCAATGATTTGATCTTGGAACCTATGTTCCAACTATAATATCAGATGAAAATCTGAAAATGAACCGTTTTAAGAAAGGGCTGAACAGCAAAATTCAGTCTGCTTTGGCTGTATTCAGATCAAACAATTTTGCGGACTTAATGGACGCAACAATGAGCGCAGAAATAGATATCAAGCGCCATGAAGAGGAAAGAAAACAAGAGGCCCTTCATCAGTCAGTCTGCTAAGAGTGGCCCAAAATTCAAGCGGTCAAACCAGTCAAGTGCCCCCTCAAAGGGAACTTTTACTAATGCCATCAACCAGGAACGAAATTGGTGTTCTACTTGTCGGCAGAATCATCTTGGAGAATGTTATAGCAAGACGAGAGCTTGCTTCAAATGTGGAAAAATGGGAAATAGGATTAAAGAGTGTCCTTAGAACAAAGATAAAGAGACTGGACCAAACAAACCAAATGAAAACAAGACTAACGCTCGAGTGTACGCTATAGCTCAAGAAGAAGCGGATAACACCAATGATATGGTGGCATGTACGGTTTTAATCAATGAAATGCTTGTTTATGCCTTGTTTGATTGTGGTTCTACTCACTCATTCGTCTAGACAATTTGCTAAAAAGTTAAAATTTGGGCATGAAAGTCTTAGTGAACCGTTAAGAGTTGCAACACCTGCTAGCAAAACAATTGAAATCCATAAGGTATACCAGAACTGTAAAATTCGCATAAATGATCAGATCTTTGAATCAGAATTGATTCAACTCAATATGATTGAGTTCGACATCATTATAGGCATGGACTAGTTAGCTAAACACCATGCCATGGTAGACTGTCAAAAGAAAAATGTCAAACTTCAGACTCCAAATAAAAAAGAAATCATATATCTTGGAAAGACCAAGGAACGAAAATCTCTTCTATCTGCGTCACAAACCTTGAGAGCCATAAAATGCAATGAAGAAATTTACCTGGCAATGATCAGCAAACTCAGAGAAGAAGTTGCCCCAAAGTTGGAGGATATTCCAGTCGTTCAAGAATTTCCAGATGTTTTTTCCGAGGACTTGCCCGGTGCGATAGCCGATAGAGAAGTGGAATTTGAAATTAATTTGGTCCCTGGTGCTGCACCAATTTCAAAGGCACAATATCGAATGGCTCCAGCTGAATTAAAGGAGTTAAAGGAGCAACTTCAGGAGTTATTGGATAAGAAACAAATCCGACCTAGTTTATCCCCGTGGGGACCCCAGAACTATTCAGTAAAGAAGAAAGACGGAAGCATTAGATTGTGTATTGACTAGATGGAGTTGACTAAGATCACAATAAAAAATAAGTGCCCTCTCCCAAGGATAGATGATCTTTTCGATCAACTAAATGGAGCCAAGGTATTCTCAAAACTCTATCTAAGATCAGGCTCTCATCAATTGAAGGTCAGAGCTGAGGTTATTCCTAAAATAGCTTTTAGAACAAGATATGGACATTATGAGTTCGTGGTGATGCCTTTTGGTCTAACAAATGCTCCTGCAGCATTCATGGACCTCATGAACAAGGTATTCAAGCCATACCTCGATAAGTTTATGGAAACTTTCATAGATGATATCCTTGTGTATTCGCCAAGTGAGGAAGACCATCGAGAACATCTACGTCTCACCTTGGAGACACTGCGAGAAAAGGAACTCTATGCCAAATTCGAAAAATGTGAATTTTGGCCTAAAAAGTGCTGCTTTCTTAAGCCATATTATCTCTGAAGCAAGAGTGTCAGTGGAAGGATTTTTTTCGATACCCATTCCTCTCACCAAACTCACACATAAGAATTCAAAATCATTTGCAATGAAGCATGTGAAAGGATTTTCTTGGATAGCCATTCCACTTACCAAACTCCCACAGAAGAATTCAAAATTCATTTGGAATGAAGCATGTGAGAAAAGTTTCGAAAGCCTAAAGACTCGCATCTACACCAGTACTAGTTGTTCCCGAGGATGGTAAGAACTTCACAATATATAGTGACGCTTCAAAGGGAGGATTAGAGTGTGTGTTTATGTAGGAAGGTCATGTAATTATCTAAGCATCAAGGCAATTAAAACCTTATGAGCAAAATTACCCAACTCATGATCTTGAGTTAGCTTGTATTTGTGCTAAACATCTGGAGACATTACCTTTATGTGGTCAAATGTGAAGTATTTACTGATCACCAGAGCCTCAAATACATATTCACTCAAAAAGAACTAAACATGAGGCAAAGAAGGTGGATTGAACTTCTGAAAGATTATGATTTATCGATCAATTACCATCCGGGTAAGGCAAATAAGGTAGCAGACGCTTTGAGCTGAAGGAACATTGGGAAGGTGCGCTTATCCTCTCTATCAGAGCAACCATGCCTTCGAGAAGCAATCAAATTGAAACAAGGCCAAGATCCCTCCATCACAAAAATTAAAGAAAGAAAAACCCAAGAATCCCAGACTGATGAGAATGGTGTGCTCTGGATGAAAGGGTGTTTGTGTGTACCAGACATCGATGGGATTCGGGAATAAGTGATGTCCGAGGCACGTAAGTCAAAATTTTCAGTCCACCCTGGAAGCACCAAGATGTACCGAGATTTTATAAAAAATTACTAGCGGAATGGAATGAAGAAAGATATAGCTATCTTTGTTTCCAAGTACCTAACATGTCAACAAGTCAAAGCGGAACATCAACGGCCTGGACGACTCATGCAACCATTAGAAATACAAAAGTGGAAGTGGGAACACATCTCCATGGATGTTGTAGTAGGATTACCAAAATCAAGACAAAGTCACGATGGGATTTGGGTAATCGCTGACAGGCTAGCCAAATCGGCACATTTCTTACCAGTTCGAATGAATTACAACTTGGATAAACTAGCCACCCTGTGCGTGGATAACATAGTAAGATTACATGGGGTTCTGACAAGCATATTATCCGACAGAGACCCTAGATTTGTATCACGATTTTGGAATAGTTTTCAAGAAGCCATGGGAACCAAAATAACTCTCAGCACGGCCTATCATCCACCGACTGATGGCCAAACTGAAAGGACAATTCAAACCGTCGAGGACATGTTGAGAGCATGTGCTCTGGATTTTCATGGCAATTAGAGTGAGCAGTTACCTCTGATAGCATTTGCATGTAATAACATTTATCACAGTAGTATCGAAATGGCTCCGTATGAAGCTTTGTATGGCTGAAGGTGTAGGTCACCTCTGAACACTTCTCCTCGAACATCGCTTATTGCAAGGATGAAGTCGGAGAAAAGGCTATTACTGGACCTGAGTTTGTTCAAGTAATCATTGAAAAAGTAGCCATGATCAGGGAAAGTATGCGCACTCAATACACTCACCTCTTTAAAAGATCTGTCTAATCCAAGTTTCGAGGGCGAAACTTCCAATAAAGAGAGTGGGATGCGAGGATTCTGAATTCTACAACAAATCATGTAAGCAATAAAACTCGAGGTTAATCTCAAAACTTTAAGCTTAACTATAAAATCAACTATAAACTTAAAATTCAGTTAACGCGGATCGAGGAAGTAACTCAAAAGCTTAGGGATTAACTCAAAAAGGATCTATGCCATAAGAAACCGCAACAGTCGAATAATCGTCACCGGAGGATTTAAACCCCATCTCAAGAGCCTAATATTTTAGCTTAAAGAAGCTCATTCCTTCTTCTCCTAAAAGAACCTACAGTGGAGCTAGAAGAAGAGCTAAATGACTAGATAAAAATTAATATGCAAGAAATGATCCTTAAGTTAGCCAAAATGACCCTTGAGTTTGGATAAAGTTTGACTACTTTGAAGCTACTTGGACCATCAATCTTGGGCATTTTTAGGGACAATTTTCGTCTGCATGGAGGCAAGGGAAAGGTCATTTGCCCATCTATAAATAGCACATCACATGCTGAAGAAAAACACACACAAAAAGCCTACCAAAATTCGGCCCTCACCCTTCCCAAATAGCTCTAGGCCGACGCAACCTAGGAGGAAGAGGAAGGAGTTGTTCCGGCCATTTAAGAGTTTTTATTTGCTATCGACACTGTCTTTAGGTTCCTGTCCAAAATCGGCTACCATTCGTCTATGTTTGGGCAAATTTCGAACTACATCTTCAAAATTACAGTAAGTGGGTTTTTTCTATGTAATTCATTGTAAATTAAACCTTGCATAAGTATATCATGACATGTGATGCGACTTTGATTGTTGCACTCCCAAGAGTAAGTTGTCCACAAGTAGTATAAAATCCGGTGAGTACAAATAACGTATCTATAGGGAAGCTAAGGTAATTACAGGTCCACTACAATGTCTTTTTGTTTTGTTTTTGTTTTTTTTTTCTTTCAATTGTTTGAAACCTTAATTGATAATTTTTAATTGTTAAAATTTTAATTTAAGTAGTTGAGATTAAAGGATCCACTCTTGGTATTTTAATAAAGTTAATATTAATAAATATTATTAAATCCACTTAATAAAATGGTTCCAATATATTAAATAATCATATTTATATTATGTTATATATTATTATCTAATAATTATATATACAAAAACTTATAAATGTTTTCAAGTATTTATTGTGCTATATATATATTTATAAACACTAAATCAAGGTTCCCACTTTAAATGGTTGGTAAAACCAAAATAACATTTAAATGGTACCAAGAAATTAATATTATGATATATTCATATATAATAAATAAAAGCATCCACTTTAAATGGTTGGTAATACCAAACTAACATTTAAATAGTTCTAAGAATTTAGTGTAACATATAGAAACAATAAATCAAAACTCCCACTTATAAGTAGGGTATAATAATGCTTAAAGAAAAAAATATAACATAAAAAATAAATAATGATTAAATAAAATAAAACATAGATTCTTACCTTTCAATAACCTTATTATTATGTCAAGAGTTTCACCTTTTCATCTCAACTTTGGGAAGTTAGCTACTCATTATTCAAAGTGTAAAACTTTGAATATGAAATTATCATGCTAATTATATTTAAATGAAGAAATAAAGGAAAAACAAAGAGAGAAATATCATGAACTCAAAGGTTTGTTCATAAAATGAGGGATATGTCAATACATTACAATGCACCCCTATTTATAGCCAAATTTGGGGAGACAACCACAAATAAAATATTATTTTTTTATACATAAGTATTCATTGGTGTTCCAAAAAATTATGTAATCATACACATCACTTTTGAAAATCTTCCCATCCGAATTTTCTTTTCCACATAAAACAAAACATGTAGATAATTGAGTTGTTTGAATTGTGATATTTTTTCACCATTTGACCATTTTTCCATAATTATTCTATTTTAATGCGTTTTAATCCCGAATAATTTCAAACTTTAATATAAAATTCCTAAATTAAAAAATTAGACTTTTTATATTATTTTAGCCCTTGTGAACCATGACTCGACCCCCGTGAGCCATGTTTCGAATTTAATTTCTCCAAGAAAACCCTAACCGAGCGCCTAGACTTCACCTCTAGCCATCTTCGATTTTTGTCGAGCCATGCTCGAACCATCATGATCCAACATTGAGCCAGACCCCCTATGGACCCTACTGGACCCTTAGCACCCATATAACTTGACCCTAGCCCCAAAACTGAACCCACCAAACCATAGCATGAAGTGGCCGAGAATCCTTCATGAAAAGGACTCCTCGATCAGGGCCTAGGACCTAGCCAACCGATCCAGACCCTGAACTAGCCTCTTGTGCACCCTCTTATGACCCTATTGAGTCACCCTAGCCCAGCCCGAAGCCCCTTGGCCGAGCCTTAAACCCCTGCGCAAGCAGCACCCCCTCTGCGCTTCCTTGGGCTAGGACTCCTTCCCAGCCCTGGTGATCGAGCCTTAGCATGGCTAGGACTCTCTCCCTGACTCCTACAAGACCTTGGATAGCCTCGGTCCCAGCCAAGCCCAAGCCTAGCCTTCCCTTCCCAAAACCGAGCCCTTTTTATCACACAAGAAACCCAATGGTTCCAGCTTTGTTCTATCATGGTTGCAGCGTATTTGATGTGTGTCTAGGACCCTAAACTCGAGTAAAAACATGCTTGATCATATCCTAATTCATGGCAGCCCCTTAACACATATTAAACCATGATTTTTGCATCAAATTCAAGCCTTAAAATTAACACATGGCACAAAAACGAAATTGTTTCATGATGCACTTGTTTATCATGCAAAAATTCAATGAAATAAAATACTATATTGTGATAGATGTTTGAAGGAAAGAGTATGGCGTGCTTTTGCGTATTGTACGCTGATCGAGCAAAACTTGCACTATGGAATCCTTAATAAAAATATAGTTTTATATGCTCAATAATTAATCGCAAGTGCACGATGTCAAGTAATAGTATAATGTACGTGAGTACGAGTATCGTTCCACTGAAGACAGTATTTGAAAATTATTATTTCCAGTTATCAAATCTTTAGCAACGAAAATTTGATTGCTTGATTATTACTACTATGATCAAATAAACATACAAATAAAAATATCATGAATTAAATGATGAGATATAATATCTAAAATGGTTGATTAAAATTCAATGAGAAATGAATTTGTTAGGAATATCAGTTCACCTACCCCTCGTTAATTTATTAATTCGTTCGATAGTGATTGTATGCTTCCGAATAGATTTCTGATTCAATTGAACACACTATCTCGAGCTATGCCAAACTAATTATACTCAGTGAAGTAATTAAATGTCTTTAATTATTTATCAAGAGCGAATTGCATGTCGATCCATGAAATTCCCTAGTTTTTGACCCTTAGTACTATAACTATCGGCGCGTATCCAATTTCATATATCTATGTAAATTGTAGATCCACGGATTATGTTACTCGTTCCTATCACAAGCTATTCTCTCGAACGCACTCGCAATATAAAACGTTGTTAAAGTGATTACGCTCTAACAACACAATGAAAAACAGTAACACAATCCAGAATAAACCAACAACTGAAATATGAATTAACTAAATCAGAGTTCGGGGTAGGATTCCCTTAAATCCCAACAAATATTTTAAGTTAGCTACTAGAATTCAAAGTAAAAATAAACGCAACAATGTTTCAAAGATAAAAACTAAGTTATAAATACTAGATTTGATGAAAAACGCAAAGACGATGCCCGGAAAATTGTCGAATCTGCAATCCAAGCGCAAATTCATCTCCAAGGCTTGTGGTGGCTGTTGAATAATGATCCTTTTTCGTGCAATCTCCCTTCCATATCATGCACATCCAGAAAATAAGGTAAGGAATCGGCCAAAAATTCTTGCCAAAAATAGGTGGCGCTCGGGCGGTAGAATATTGCCTCTCGAGCGCCACATCCTCTGTAATATGCTTGGTAAGTACGACAGTCGCGCTCGGGCGGTAATATTTCACCGCCCGAGAGCCGAGTTCTCTGTATGTTTATTCTTTGGAAGGTAAATCTTGCGCCCGGGCGGTAGAATGTTACCGCCCGAGCGCCACACTTTCTGGAAATTAGCTGCGCGAATCACTTCTCGCGCCCGAGCGGTAAATTATTGCCGCTCGGGCGACAGCCTTTCTGCCCATTTTTACATTTTGCTCCGATTTCAGTTTTTCGGTCATTTTTCCTGCAAATTTACCACACCCAAGTGAGACATGATTACATGCATAAGCTTACTCTAAAATGAACAGAATGTAAATGAAATGTACGCCTGCACAATGCAAACGCACACAAAACCAATGCAGTAAAACACGTAAAAATCACACCTATCAACACCCTCATACTAACCCTTTGCTTGCCCTCAAGCAAAATAGGTTACAGATAAAACCAAGACATGAAACAAAACACAAAGTGAAAGTACTAAAAAAAACAACTAAACGGATGGCGAAATAGAAAACTGACATCCCATGCCTCAGCGGGTTTGTGAACCGCATCCAATTAGTCCACTCACAACAATTATTAACATCCCTTTCAAAACACCACAAAATATTTTTATTCTGCCAGAACTTGTGGTCGTGTGTGTGTTGTGTATTTTACTAGCTTGTGCTTCAAATAGTTTAATTCGCAAATCATGTGCGTCAACGAATCAACAATTCAACGTAAGTTTCTCATCTCCTGAGTTCTGTTTCTATTTGGGACCAACCAGTAAACACATAAAGTGTTAGAGTTTCATTGTTGAACAACAAAATTTAGGGAGTCAATAGCCATAAGTGCTCAAGTGGTTTAGCAAGATTGGGAGTACGTAGATCATTTTCACTATGCGCTTGTCAGAAATTTTATCTGACATTCCTCAACGCCTTACATCTCCATATTTTTAGCCTTGGGATATGATTTCATCCCTTTTTGGCTCACCCACACCTTACATCCCCTTTTGTTTCACAACATATTTTTTTTTACTTTTCTCTTTTTTTTTAAGCGCATATTTTTCTCATGCGTACTCCCTAGGCTTCGAATATAGGGTATGTTTATTTATCTGGCCTAGAGATGAATTTTTAGGTCTTATGCATGATTGGGATGAAGGATATTTGAGCTATACTTTTGATTTTCTACTCGAGTTCATGCTACTGGTCGGTCACTCATTTCAACAGTTATTCATTCAAGTTCTACTTGCACCTCATGTTTTTCAAGTTTCCCGCACAGATTATTTTGAATTTAACTGTCGTTTGCACCACTACCAAAATCCACTATATGTGCATAAAAACTTAAAATTCACCAGGGGATTCATAACAAGTGATAAGACTAAGCAACATGCAGTTCATTTAGACCAAAATCATCATTGGCTACCAATTTACTTGTTTGACCATCAACTGACTCACATGCAAGACACAAACTAAACAACCAACCCCCTCATACTAGGTGTGTGCAATGTCCCCATTGCACAAAAGACCGAAATACAAAAATGCAAACACGAATCCAGACAAAAAACAAATGCAAAAATAAATGCAAGAATGAAACAACAATAAGAAATAAACATAAACGCAATAGAAAATAAAAATGCAAAGAAGGGGAAACAGTGAACTCCCATGATCAAGGCTCCTCCTCGTCAAACTCTAGCGGTGGCACTCCCGGAACGTCCCCCTGCTGCTGATAGTCATACTGAAACTGGAACGGGGGATTGAATGGTGGGGGTGGTGGTATGTTCCCTGGGCAGCGCCCCCTTGCACTAGCACAGTGCGCATCATGGATTTAATGTACGCAAGATGGTCATTGACGTTCAAGTTGACCTGATCCTGATGCGCCATGAAGGCGAGGGCTTCATCTATTTTGTCATTTTGGGTTCGCCTGCGAGGTTGTGGCGGCCAGCTACGGGAGGTGGCTGTGCTCGATCCACCCACATCTCTCTCGCGAGTGGGGAAGTCTATCTGTCGTTTAGCGCTCTTCCGCTGTAAGTCTTCCACACAAATAGGTTTCACCGGTTGTAGCCATTCCTCATCATCCCGAAAAACCACCCCTGCTCTTGCACACAACTCCGAGATGATGGTGGGGAAGAAGAGACCGACATGACTGTTGTGAGCACTCATTGTGATCTGAGAATTGATAAGTTTGCCCACATTGATTGCGTACCCTTCGGTCAAGGCAAATAGTAGCACCGCCCGCTCTTTTTGCACCTCGCTCTTATGTGAGACTGGCATCATCCTTCGGGCTACAAATAGATACCATAGGGCAATTCCGGATTTCAAATACTTCTCGTCAAAACAGCTCGGTGGTCCACCCAACGGTTTCCACATCGCGCCCGGAAGGCATAGCGCTGCCGAGTATCGTATCATAATTGGGGTCAGCTACCAATGCTTCAAATCGAGAGTCATCAACTTCAGGTGTTTCTAATAGTGCGTTAATTGCAACCGAGTCACATGGAACAAGTCGACCTCTAACAAAAATCGTACCATCCTTCCCTTCCGTGGCATTTGCATAAAATTCCCGAACCACTGAGACCACTGCAGCCGAAGGTTGATTTCCAAATTGTTCCCATCCCCGTCTCCCCAACTCCACAAGTGGAACTAAATATCTATCTTCCATTTGCCTACGGAATCCCCTCTCGGCAATTGGGTTTCGATGAATCTTAGCATGTTCATATCTAGCCCTAGCCGCCTCACTCACAAAACGATGTCTATCAAATGAAGAAGATGAGGATGAAGAGCCGGGAGTACCTCTTTGTTTCTTGGGTGCCATGGTGGTAGACGATGGAGACGACGAATGACCGGGGAGAGATGAGTCTTGATTCCTACTGAAGAGTGTGCCACGTTGCCGGAAATTGGACTTCGGCGAGAGGGGAGGTTAAGGATTTTGGGAAATTTCAGAATGAGAAAGGGGAAAAGGGGTTCGCGTTTTTAACTGCAGGCGCGCTCGAGCGGTAGAAAATTACCGCTCGAGCGCCGAGCTCTCTGGAATTTGCATCCTGACTTAAGCGTTCACGCTCGAGCGGTAGAAAATTACCGCTCGAGCGCCGAGCTCTCTGCCCAAATTTTTTTTTAAAAGTAAAACAATAAAAAAATGAACTAAAAATCGAATTTAATGCAAGATAAGAGAAACTGAGTTAGTTCTCAATTTATAGTCGAGAGCTTGACTGTGGTCAGTTTCAGTTCGGATTGTCTTGGAACCGGGTGATTCCAAGTTGTGGCTCAACTGTGCCACCCATGTAGTGCTTCAATCGCTGGGCATTGACCATTAATGTCTCATCCATTCCATCTTTCATTTCTACAGCTCCCAATGGGTAAACCTTAGAAATCACGAATGGACCAGACCATCGCGACTTCAATTTTCTGGGAAACAGTCGCAACCGGGAGTTGTAGAGTAGAACATTTTCGCCTTCTTTGAATTCTCTTTCGATGATCCGCCTATCATGAGCCCTCTTTGTCTTTTCCTTGTAAGACAGTGCGAGATCATATGTCAGATTCCGGAATTCTTCCAACTGATCCACTTGCAACAAACGTCATTCACCTGCATTAGTAAAGTTAAAGTTTAGTGCTTTTGTTGCCCAGTATGCTCGATGCTCTAACTCTACAGGTAAATTACATGCTTTACCAAACAGTAGTCTATATGGTGTAGTGCCTATAGGTGTTTTGAACGCAGTCCTATATGCCCAAAGAGCATCATCTAACCTCACAGACCAATCTTTCCGACTGAAACCTAGTTCGACACTTCTACTTGATCACTCGTTTGGGGGTGATAGGGAGTAGATATCTTATGTGTGAACCATATTTTCTCAAAAGTTTTTCAAAGAGTTTGTTGCAAAAATGGGTGCCACCATCACTAATGATTGCTCGTGGTGTCCCAAACCTGTTAAAAATATTTTTCTTTAAAAATTCCGGGACCACTTGAGCATCGTTAGTGGCATATGCTCTGCCTCTACCCACTTAGACACATAGTCGACCGCCACCAATATATATTTTTTTTGTGAATGAGCTGGGAAACGGTCCCATGAAGTCTATTCCCCACACATCAAAAACCTCACACTCAATGATATTATTCAAAGGCATTTCATTACGGTTAGAGATGTTACCTGTCCGTTGGCATTTATCACAGGCTAGCACATAAGAACGAGCATCTTTAAAGAGGGTTGGCCAATAAAAGCCACATTCAAGTACCTTAGATGCCGTCTTTGTTGGTCCAAAATGACCACCTACCTCACGGTCATGGCAGTGGTTGAGAATTTGACCAAACTCTTCCTCTGCAACACACCTTCTGATCATAGAATCTGCACATATTTTGAACAAGAAGGTTTCCTCCCAAAAATAATATTTCACGTCCAAAAAGAATTTCTTTCTTTGGTGAAATGTTAAATTTGGGAGGTGGGGGGGGGGGGGGGGGGTTGAGCCTGTAACAAGAAAGTTAGCAAAATTTGCATACCAAGGACAATATCTCACCTCAAATAGTTGCTCATCAGGAAACAAATCATTGATAGCATGATCTACACAGTCATTACTAATAAGCTCCAGTCTAGAAAAATGGTCCGCCACCACATTCTCAACACCTTTCTTATCTTTTATTTCTAAGTCAAATTCTTGCAACAATAAAATCCACCTAAGTAGGCGTGGCTTTGCATCTTTTTTAGCAAGTAAATATTTCAATGCAGAGTGATCAGTGTAAACAAATACTTTGGACAAAACAAGGTATGAATGAAATTTGTCAAGCGCAAATACTACGGCAAGTAATTCCTTTTCAGTTGTTGCATAATTAATTGAGCCTCATCAAAGGTCGTACTTGCGTAGTAAATTGTATGAAATACCTTGTTTTGACGCTGGCCAAGCACAGCCCCCACCACAGTATCACTGGCATCGCATATGATCTCGAAGGGCAGATCCCAATCTGGTGCCACCAAGACAGGAGCCGTCACCAAGCGCTCCTTAAATCCTCGTATGCATGTAAACAGCCAGAGTTGAAATCAAAAGGCATATCTTTAATAAGTAAGGAAGATAGAGGTTTGGCAATTTTTGAAAAATCTTTGACAAACTGCCTATAAAAACCGGCGTGGCCTAGAAAACTTCTAACTCCCTTTATTAAGGCTGGTGGTGGTAGGTTCTTTATGACATCTATTTTAGCTTTGTCCACCTCATTCCCTTGTTCCGAAACCTTGTGCCCTAAGACAATTCCCTCTTGTACCATGAAGTGGCACTTCTCCCAATTAAGTACCAAGTTCGTCTCCTCGCACCTCCTCAACACGGTTCTCAGAGTCTGCAAACACTCATCAAACGTTGCACCAAAGATAGAAAAGTCATCCATAAATATTTTAAGAAAAGTTTCAATCATATCATGGAATATAGCAGTCATGCAACTGTTGAAACGTAGCAGGGGAATTACAAAGAACAAAAGGCATACGGCGGAAAGCAAAAGTTCCATAAGGACAAGTGAAAGTGGTTTCCTCTTGGTCCTCAGGTGCAATTGTGATTTGATTATACCCCAATACCCATCTAGAAAACAGTAAAACTCATGCCCCGCTAGTCTCTCCAGCATCTGATCAATAAAGGGCAGGGGAAAGTGGTCCTTACGGGTGGCATCATTTAATTTCCTATAGTTAATACAAACTCTCCACCCGTGACTGTCCTCGTGGGAATAAATTCATTCTTTTCATTAGTGATCACTGTAGTACCACCTTTCTTAGGCACACACTGAACAGGACTTACCCATTCACTATCAGATATATGATAGATAATACCTGCATCAAGGAGTTTGATAGCTTTGATTTTTACTACCTTTCGCATCTTTGGATTCAATCTTCTCTAGGGTTGCACAAGAGGTGAGTACTTGTCTTCCATCAAGATCTTGTGCATGCAGACTGATGGATTGATCCCTTTGATATCTGCCACCTTCTACGCGAATGCACTCTTGTGCGCTTTCAAAACTTCCAATAGTTTGTCCTCCATCACATCTGTCAAAGAAGCAGAAATAATGAGAGGTAAAGTGTTATTCTCACCTAGGTATACGTACTTTAGGTGTGGAGGCAATGGCTTGAGCTCAAGCGTCGGTGGTTCCTCGATGCTTGGCTTTTGAGGGGTCAAATCTCTTCGATCTCCTAAATCCTCCAGTCTCATCCTCATTGGCTTTCTCCATGGATGGTTGGCATTAAAGTATGCCACGATTTCAGCTTTTTCTTTGTCCAAGTCATCCTCCTTCAATTAGTTGTGAGGGTGGCTTCCATGGTTCTTTCATGCCATCCTGCACAAAATTACACACAAGTGAATCCACAACATCAATTCTAAAACAGTCATCAGTGTGCAGTGTGTGCTTAAGAGCATTAAAGACCTCAAAAGTAATTTCTTCCTCGCCCACTCTCAATCTCAACTTTCCTTCTTGAACATCAATCAGAGCCTTGCCAGTTGCAAGGAATGGTCTTCCTAGGATCAAGGGAATCTCTACGTCTTCCTCCATGTCAAGCACCACGAACTCTGCCGGAAAAACTAATTTGTCCACTTTCACTAGCACATCCTCAATCACTCCTCGTGGATACTTGACAAATCTATCAGCTAGCTGTAAGGACATCCTGGTTGGCTTAGGCTCTCCTAATCCGAGTTTCCTGAATACAAATAAAGGCATAAGATTAATACTTGCTCCAAGATCACACAAAGCTTTATGGAAAACAACATCACCAATCATGCAAGGAATATAAAAACTCTCTAGGTCTTTTAGTTTCGGTGGGATTTTGTTTTGCACCAAGGCAGAGCAATTTTCAGTTAAGTTCACCGTCATGTGATCCTCCAACTTCCTCTTATTTGCTAATATGTCTTTCAAAAATTTAGCATAACTAGGCAATTTCATCAAAGCATCGGCAAAAGGAATATTGATATGAAATTTTTTAAATACCTCAAGAAACTTACCGAATTGTGCGTCAAGTTTTGATTTTTTCAGTGCTGCAGGGAAAGGAGGAGGTATAACAATTTTATATTGTACAGTGGGTGCTGGTGTAGAGTTAGGAGACTTACCTTTAGATGTCTCGATCTATTCATCCGGCACTTGATTTTTTCCTTTTTCTCTCGACTCTAAAATTTTTCAACTCTTCAACTCAATGGCCTTCACTTGCTCTTTTGTACTGGTCTCTGTGTTACTTGGTAAGGTGCCCGACTCTCTATTTGCTATCATCTTTGCCAACAGTCCAATCTGATTCTCCAGCCCCTTTATGGATGCATCTTGGTTCTGGAGTCTGGTTTCGGTAGACGAGATGAACTTGGACATCATCTGCTCCAAATTGGATTTCTCTTCCCTAGGAGGATCAGATCTGTACATTGGTTGTTTTCCATATTGTTGTCCTCCCTGTGGTCGATTTTGACTATTTTGACCACCCCATGAGAAGATGGGATGTTGCCTCCATCCAGGATTATATGTGTTTGAGTACGGATCATTCCTTGGACAGTTTTGGACTCCCACTTGATTCACAGGTGCCCCTTCTGGCAATAAAAAAGACCACTGTCTTGACAGTCCTTAACATAGTGTTCTCCTCCGCATTTTTCAAAAAATATGTCTTGTAGAATCATAGCCGTACCACCCATATTCAAACCATCCAGTTTCCTGTTCAAGACATCAAGTTTTGAAGTAATAGCGGAAAGGTCAGTTACCTGGTGAACTCCCGCACTTCTTCGCTGGTTGTTCCTTTCAGATTGAGGATGATAGCTGCTAGCAGCCATCTCCTTCAACAGCTCATATCCTTCCTCAGCAGTTTTTCGCAAAAGGTTCCCACAAGCAGCATCATCTATCATAGTTCGATTAGGAGTAAGCAAGCCATAATAAAAGGTTTGAACGACTAACCCAAGTGGCAGTTCGTGATGAGGACATCTTTGTAGTAGATCTTTGAAGCGATCTCATGCCTCATATAAAGACTCCTGCTCGAATTGAGCAAATGTGGTGATGTCTGCCCGCAGCTTCATGGTCTTAGATGGAGAAAAGTATTTGATGAGAAACGCCTTCGCCATATCCTCCCATGTGGTGATCGGACCTACAGGCAAACAATTTAACCATGCTTTAGCTTTATCACGTAAGGAGAAGGGAAATAAACGCAGTCTAACAGCATCATCAGAAATTGTTGATTAAAATTCAATGAGAAATGAATTTGTTGGGAATATCAGTTCACCTACCCCTTGTTAATTTATTAATTCGTTCGATAGTGATTGTATGCTTCCAACAGGATTTCCTATTCAATTGAACACACTCTCTCGAGCTATGCCAAACTAATTCTACTCAGTGAAGTAATTAAATGTCTTTAATTATTTATCAAGAGCGAATTGCATGTCGATCTATGAAATCCCCTAGTTTTCGACCCTTAGGACTATAACTATCGGCGCGTGTCCAATTTCATATATCTATGTAAATTGTAGATCCACAGATTATGTTACTCGTTCCTATCACAAGCTATTCTCTCGAACTCACTCGCAATATAAAACGTTGTTAAAGTGAGCTACGCTCTAACAACACAATGAAAAACAGTAACACAATCAAGAATAAACCAAAAACTGAAATATGAATTAACTAAATCAAAGTTCGGGGTAGGATCCCCTTAAATCCCAACAAATATTTTAAGTTAGCTACTAGAATTCATAGTTAAAATAAACGCAACAATGTTTCAAAGATAAAAACTAAGTTAGAAGTACTAGATTTGATGAAAAACGCAAAGACGATGCCCGAAAAATTGTCGAATCTACAATCCAAGCGCAAATTCCTCTCCAAGGCTTGTGGTGGCTGCTGAATAATGATCCTTTTTTGTGCAATCTCTCTTCCATATCATGCACATCCAGAAAATAAGGTAAGGAATCGGCCAAAAAATCTTGCTAAAAATAGGTGGCGCTCGGGCGGTAGAATATTGCCGCTTTAGCGCCACATTCTCTGTAATATGCTTGGTAAGTGCGGTAGTCGCGCTCGGGCGGTAAAATTTCACCGCCCGAGTGACGAGTTCTCTGTATGTTTATTCTTCGGAAGGCAAATCTTGCGCCCGAGCGGTAGAATATTACCGCCCGAGCTCCACACTTTTTGGAAATTGGCTGCGCGAATCACTTCTCGCGTCCGAGCGGTATATTCTTGCCGCTCGGGCGCCACACTTTCTGCCCATTTTTGCACATTTTGCTCCGATTTCAGTTTTTCGGTCATTTTTCCTGCAAATTTACCACACCAAGTGAGAAATGATTACATGCATAAGCTTACTCTAAAATGAACATAATGTAAATGAAATGTACGCCTGCACAATACAAACACACACAAAACCAATGCAGTAAAACACGTAAAAACCACATCTATCATACGCATGAATAAACGTTGACGATTGCGAAGCACGACGACAAACGACTTTGGCTTGATTTTCCCTTGAAATTTTTGAAGCTTTCTCTCAATTTTGGCTTTTGTGTGCCGTGTATTTGCAAGGGAAGAGCTTGGAGTGAATTATGAGAGTGGGGCGTGGGGTTTGGAGGGTTTAGGGTAGGTCCTTAGTTTTAAATATAAATTAAAATCCTAATCAAACTCTAATTACTAGCTTAGGCCCATTAACCATGTTAATTAGGCTCATTTAGCCCATTAGTGTTTAATTAAATATTTTGTTTAGAATAGTTTGTGAATTGATTAACCGGGTTGCCAATACGTTCGTATTTTTGTTGAAAAATCAATACCGATAAAATTTATGTCCCGACTTATAAAATCACCTCAAAACCCCATATTTTCAAAAAGGAAAAAAACATCAATCATATTTTAATTCATAAAAAAACAATTATTTGATGAAACATTTTACATTTTTCAGCCATCGGTCTGCGTTCCTCGATCGCAACTAGAATAACCCTTAAAAATATATTTTAATGCATATAAGTAGAAAAACTACTAAAACATCATATAAACATATTACATAATCAATTTCGTAAATAAAATTAATTAATTAACCATTTTTCATATTCCCTATATTTGCATGCATTTGGATTACGTCGTCTTAATTTTGGACCTTACAATTCCTCCCCCCCTTAAATAAAATTTCATCCTCAAAATTAGAACTTATCAAATAGCTCTGGGTAGTGACGCCTGAAGTCGCTCTCGGTTTCCCAAGTAGCTTTTTTCTTCCGAGTGATTCAGCCACTTGACATTGACCATTGTAATGACTTTGTTTCGGAGTCTTCTTTCTTGCCTTCCCAAGATTTGGACACGTATTTCTTCATAAGTTATATTTGGAGTTAATTGTAGGGGTTCATAATTTAGTACATGTGATGGATTCGACATGTACTTTCGCAGCATCGAAATATGAAAGACTGTGAACTCCAAAAAGCATCGGTGGCAACACCACTCTATAGGCTAGTGTTTCAATCCTCTCCAAATTCTCAAACGGACCTATAAATCTTGGGCTAAGCTTGCCTTTCTTACCAAATCACATAACACCTTTTATAACAAATACATGATCTCCCACTGCAAACTCTAAGTCTCTTCATCTTTTGTCAGCATAACTCTTTTTTCGGCTTTGTGCGATCTTCATCCTCTCTCGAATTTTGACTACATGCTCAGCAGTCTCTTCAATCACATCTGGACCAATCTCTCTTCTTTCACCAACCTCATCCCAATGAATAGGAGATCTAAATTTAACTCCATAAAGTGCCTCAAAAGGAGCCATCCCAATTGATGATTGATAGCTATTATTGTAGGTGAACTTCACTACAGGTAATTTCGGTTCCCAACTGCCTTGGAAATCGATCACACAAGCTCGCAGTAGATCCTATAAAATTTGAATAACTCTCTCGGACTGACCATCAGTTTGAGGATGGAATGTTGTACTGAATAATAATTTGGTCTCCATCGCTGCATGCAGAATCTTCTAGAAAGATGACGTAAATCTCGGATCTCTGTCAGAAACAATAGACTCAGGAATCCCTATGCAGACGAACTATCTCTCGAATATATAACTCGGCATACTGAATCATGGTAAATGTCGTCTTGATAGGTAGAAAATGCGTTGATTTTGTAAGACGATCAACTATCACCCATTTAGCATTAAATCTCTTAATAGTTCTTGGCAATCCAACAAAAAAGTCCATCGTAATATTTTCCTATTTCCACTCGGGAATAGGAAGTGGCTTAAGTTTCCCCACTGGTCTTTGATGCTCTGCTTTGACTTGTTGACATGTCAAACACTCGGTCACAAAACGCAAAATGTCTCTCTTCATACCTGGCCACCAATATAATAACTGCAGATCTTCGTACATCTTCGTGCTTCCCGGATGAATGAATATGGTGAATCATGAGCTTCCTTCATAATGAGATCTCTCAAAGAATCATCACTAGGAACCATAAATGATCTCGATAACGAACTAAACCATCCACCTCAGAATATAACTTCTGGTCCTTCGCTTCATCTCTTGCTCTCCACTTTTGCAATTTCTCATTGGTGGACTGTCCCTCACGGATTCTATCTCTCAAAGTCGACTGTACTAATAATATGGCAAGATTAGGGGCCTCGCCCCCAGCCTATACTGTAAGCTCAAACTGCTGTATCTCGGACTGAAACGGTCTTTGAAGAGATAAGTGAGTAATAACTGGTGCTTTACGACTCAATGCATCTGCCACTACATTAGCTTTTCGCGAATGGTAGCTAATGTCAAAATCGTAGTCTTTCACTAACTCAAGCTATCTTCGCTGACGCATATTCAACTTTTTTTGGGTGAAGAAGTATTTCAAACTTTTATGATCGGTGAATATTTTGCATTTCTCCCCATATAAGTAATGTCTCCAAATCTTCAATGCAAAAAATACCGCTGCAAGCTCAAGATCATGAGTAGGGTAGTTTTTCTCGTGAACTTTCAACTGTCTCGACGCATAGGCTATAACTCGGTCATTTTGCATCAGAACTACACCCAAACCAAGTTTAGAAGCATCGGTATAAAGAACATAATCTCTTTGCCCCGATGGCATAGATAAAACTGGCGCAGAAACCAAGGCTTGCTTCAACTTGTCAAAACTGTCTTGACACTCAGATTCCCATACAAAATTTGCATTCTTCTTTGTCAAGGCGGTCATGGGTACCTCTATAGATGATGAGAATCCCATAATAAACTTGTGATAATAACCAGCTAGTCCCAAGAAACTGCGAATCTCAGTAACATTCTTCGATACTGGCCACACATTCACTGCCTCAACTTTACTTGGATCAACTTCAACGTCATCACTAGAAATGACGTGGCCCAAGAATGCCAATCTATCAATCCAAAACTCACACTTGCTGAATTTTGCATATAACTTCCTATCTTGCTGTACTTGCAGTGCTGTCCTCATATGACGACTATGCTCCTCTTTGCTCTTAGAATAAATCAAAATATCATCAATGAAGACTATAACAAACTGATCTAAATACGGCTGAAATATGCGATTCATGAGATCCATGAAGATCGTTGGCGCATTGGTCAACCCAAATTGCATGACCATAAACTCGTAGTTTCCGTATCTAGTTCGAAATGCTGTCTTTTGAACATCAGAATCTTTCACTTTCAACTGATAGTAGTCAGAACGAAGATAAATCTTCGAGAATATCGATGCTCCTTGCAACTAATCAAATAAATCTTCAATTCTTGGCAGTGGATACTTATTCTTAATAGTGACCCTATTCATCTCTCGATAATCAATGCAGAGTTGCATACTACCATATTTCTTCTTCACAAATAATACTGGTGCGCCCCATTGAGAATAACTAGGGCGAATAAAATCCTTGTCTAGCAATTCTTGAATTTGATCTTTTAATTCTTTCATTTCAGCAGGTGCTTTAGAAATAGGTACTGTGCCCGACATTAACTCAATAGAAAATTCCACCTCACGATCGGGCGGAATGCTAGAAACGTCTTCAGGAAAGATTCTAGGAAAGTCTCTGACAATATCAACATCCTCAACTTCTGACTGATAGGAGTATGTGCGGTAGTGACACATGCTAGAAAAGCTTGGCATCCACGTCTAATAAGCTTCCTCGCACACAGACAAGAGATAATGTGCGGCATTTGCTTGTTCCTCGCCGCCTCAAAGACGAAAGATTTACCACTAAACGGTCGAATAGACACTGATCGCTGACGAAAATAAATCGAAGCTCCATTCGCTGATAACCAATCCATACCAAGTATAATATTTCAGGCATAGGGAGTACAATAAGATCTCTCCGAACCACATCTTTGAATAAACGAAGCTCCAGATTCTTGACGATTATAGACGTGAGCATTAGATCACCGGAAAGAATAGAAACTTTGAAACCCAAACCCATATCTTCAAGAATAATATTCAGTCATTTGATTAAGGTTTCAGATATGTAAGAATGTGTAGCTTCCAAATCTAGCAGTGTATGGGTTGCTACACCTTGAATGATAATCCTCACTGCGATGAAAACGTCTTTTAAATCTTTTCGTGTTGAAGCTAAGCAATTTATATCATTAATTTCCGAAAGTTAAGTGAAGATTACGCGTTGAACTTAATCATTTCTTGAAAAATTATATTTTAGCCCTTAAGAATCCGGAAATTACATTTTCGGTCCCTCAACTTTCGAATAATTGCATTTAAGTCCATACACTTTTCGGTAAATTGCAATGAGGTCCTTTAACTTTTAGGTATTTAAAATATAGCCCCCATAATTGCACAATGACCCCTCCATAAATTCGAACCCTTACAAACCTTAATTTATGATTTTTCGTTAAATTTTATGCCATAAAACTTATATTTTTAATTAAACATCCTTTGCATAAAATAGGGCTCCAAAAATCAATACCAATTATATGGTTTCTAAAATCATGTCTTAATTCCAACTAAGGTAGAGCATGCAACCTAATTTCCGCTAGGTTAATCTTGTTCCCAATTCAATTCTAATAACCCATTTGACATTTCATGCAATGAAAGCAATATAAAAATGTTAAATGACTAGGTTACCCGTGATAAGAGTCGTGTCTGGCTCCTCCTCGGCTTCCTCTGCATTCATAACATATGCTCTCCCCACAGTAGGTGCATTCTTCTTCGGGAAATCAACAGTTTTGTGCCCTTCCTCCTTGCATATGAGGCATCTAAAAGATCTCCACATGCATTTGCCATAGTGTAAGCGGTTGCACTCCTTGCAAGGTTGCCTATCAGTAGGCTTAGGTGCTCCAGGATTTGGTTGCTTTAGTGGTCCTTGCTTCTTGACTTGCCCTTGGGGCTTTTAAGGCCCTGAAGGTCTAGGAGGACCCGTATATGGCTTTTTATTTGGCTACGAATTATTTTGGTGTTGCTGCCTCTTGCGCTGCATCTCAAAATCGATGTATTTCAAAGATTTCTCAGTTTGAAATGCATAGGTGGTAGCAGTAGCATAATCCAAAGGACGCATCATCATAACATTATGTCGTATGGTAGGTCGTAGACCATCCATGAAGTGCCTCAGCTTCTCAGCTGCATCCCTCGCAATAAGGGGTACAAAGTGAAAACCCCTATCAAATTTCCTCACAAACTCAGCAACTGTGGAGTCTCCCTGACAGAGGCTCATAAACTCTCTCTTCAGTCGCCCTCTAACATCAGCGGTAAAATACTTCTCATAGAATATCTCTTTGAATCGAGCCCAAGTAAGAGTAGCGATATTAACACCATGCTCGGCTCTCTCCCACCATAAAGAATCATCATCCCTAACATGTAAGTGGCACACCTCACACGGTCAGGATCCCCCATATTCAGATAATTAAAGTGCACCTCGAGTGCACGAATCCAAGCTTCAGCAGCAAAGGGATCGGTGGTGCCAGAAAATTCTTTCGGCGCTAGCCTCCGGAACTTATCATGAACATCGTGTTGTGGCATAGGAGCATGCTGAAACTGCTCAAAGAAACGGGTCATGCCCTCAAGTGTGCGTACAGCAGCATCCCCATTAGGAGGCATGAGTGGAATCTCTTGATGGTTCTCATTATTCTCAGCTTGATTCTCAATAACAGGGACACGTCTAGAAGGAATTTTATCTGAATGTTTTCCAAATACTAATGTAACCAACATGCATTTAAATCTAAGTTTTCTAATCATGTAGCATATCCTAAACCATTAAGCAATTTAAGCATACAAAGCATATATACTCAAAAAGCTAGTAAACATGTGACGTAAACATATTATTCATGTAATCATGCACGCAACATCATAATAAATCATATAAAGCATGTAAACTAACAGATTGAGGCTTGACGACTGATCTTCCCGGCACTGATGGTGGCACAACCTTTTACAGAACTATTGCTATAATACCAATTGAAACGTGCACCACTCGTTTTGCTTAAAAAGTACTAGAAATTTTTTTACACTTACTATTGAATCGGCTGAATATACCCATGCACATAAAAATATTTTGACACCATTTTAAAATAAAACCAACCAACTAATATTTGAAAAATCAAAGGAATAGTTCAAATCGTAAAATCGTCAAACATTTTACCAAACCTAAAAGCAATAATTTGAAAAATATAGCACATACTAAACCTCTCAAAGCATAAATAAAAATTCGTAAAATCTTTAACATAAATCATAAACGTAAATAATAAGTGCGGAAATAGAGAAGCGCTGGTCCTCGGGTTATGTGCACCTCCAGTCCAGTCAGATCAAGCATCAAGACCTCCACTACCCTCAACATCATACTCACCTGCATCGACCACACCTAGAGAGTTTAAAGACTCAACACCCCATATTCTTGATAACAAATAATACATATAAAATCACATACAACAGTAAAAAAAAAACATTTACGTAAAATAACATTTTCATGACATGCATAAACTTATACTCAATCATTTTCATAAACATTTTCCATATCGACATATTCATATTCATGTTCATCATAAACATATTCATATTCATATTCGTTGAATTCAGATCGTTGATTGTGACTTTCGTTTTCTTATTCGTATTGGGCGATGGATCGATCTACATGTAACCACAGTACTGGGCGGCGAGGGACACCAACGACACTCTCACCTGTCAACTGAGCCTTGACCTTACGTATTAACATATCATCGTATCACGTGTTCGTATTAGTCACAATCCCTTTACCTCCTTCAGCATTCCATATTTCCATCACTTTATAAAAATCATGCGTAATATATCATTTTTCTTTTAAAACCAAGCATGCAACATGTCTTTTAGCATCAACATAATATCATAAAAATCTATAAATATTTAAATCAACATTTTAACATATAAAACAGCAATCAGAGCACTGCCATGATGTTTACTAATTTTTAGGTGTAAAATTACCGTTTTACCCTAGACGTAAAAATCCACGAATTTGACTTTTTCTTAATTCCATTGACTCTAACATGTACCAAATAATTATTAAAGCTTAAATTAAATTTCCCATAATTTTATTTAGCTTAAATACTATACTTTTTAATTATTCCATAATTATTCGTTTTTAATGTGTTTTAATCCCGAATAATTTCAAATTTTAATATAAAATTCCTAATTTAAAACCTTAGGCTTTTTATATTATTTTAGGCCTTGTGAACTACGACTCGACCCCTGTGAGCCATGTTTCGAATTTAATTGCTCCAAGAAAACCCTAACCGAGCGCCAAGACTTCAACTCGAGCCATCTCCGAATTTTGTCGAGCCATGCTTGAACCATAATGAGCCAACCTCGATCCAGACCCCCTATGGATCCTACTGGACCCTTAGCACCCATAGAACTTGACCCTAGCCACAAAACCGAACCCACCAAACCATAGCATGAAGTGGTCGAGAATCCTTCATGAAAAGGACTCCTCGATCAGCGCCTAGGACCTAGCCAACAGACCCAGACCCTAAACCAGCCTCTTGTACACCCTCTTAGGACCCTATTGAGTCACCCTAGCCAAGCTCGAAGCTCCCTGGCTGAGTCTTAAACCCCTGCGCAAGCTGCACCCCATGTGCGCTTCCTTGGCATGTCTCGGGTTGGCTAGGACTCCTTCCCAGCCCTGGTGATAGAGCCCTAGCGTGGCTAGGACTCTCTGCCTGACTCCTACAAGACCTTGGCTAGCTGTGGTCCCAGCCAAGCTCAAGCCTAGCCTTCCCTTCCCAAAAACGAGCCCTTTGATAACACAAGACACCCGATGGTTCCAGCTTTGTTCTATCATGGTTGCAGCGTATTTGGTGTGTGTCTAGGACCCTAAACTCGAGTAAAAACATGCTTGATCATATCCTAATTCATGGCAGCCCCTTAACACATATTAAACCATGATTTTTGCATCAAATTCAAGCCTTAAAATTAACACATGGCACAAAAACGAAATTGTTTCATGATGCACTTGTTTTTCATGCAAAAATTCAATTAAATAAAATACTATGGTGTGACAGATGTTTGAAGGAATGAGTATTGGGTGCCTTTGCGTATTTTACGCACGAATAAACGTTGACAATTTCGAAGAACGACAATGAACGACCTTGGCTTGATTTTCCCTTGAAATTTTCGAAACTTTCTCTCAATTTTGGCTTGTGTTTGACGTGTATTTGCAAGGGAAGAGTTTGGAGTGAATTATGAGAGTGGGTTGTGGGGTTTGGAGGGTTTAGGGTAGGTTTTTAGTTTTATATATTAATCAAAAACCTAATCAAACTCTAATTGCTAGCTTAGGCCCATTAATCATGTTAATTAGGCCCATTTAGCCCATTAGCGTTTAATTAAAATATTTTGTTTAGGAAAATTTGTGAATTTATTAACCGGGTTGCCAATACGTTCGTATTTTGTTTGAAAAACCAACACCGATAAAATTTACGTCTCGGCGTATAAAATCACCTAAAAACCCCATATTTTCAAAAATCGGAAAAAGCGTCAATCTTATTTTAAATTATTACAAAAACAATTATTTGATAAAACATTTTACATTTTTCAGCTCTCGGTCTCCGTTCCTCGATCGCAACTCTAATAACCCTTAAAAATATATTTTAATGCATGTAAGTAGAAAAACTACTAAAACATCATATAAACATATCACATAATCAATTTCGTAATTAAAATTAATTAATTAACCATTTTTTCATATTCCCTAGATTTGCATGCAGTTGGATTACGTCGTCTTAATTTTGGACCTTACTCCTTAGCTCATGACCAGCCGCGGTTGAGCCCTTCTAGACCACGTCTCAACCCCTTAAGACTGCACCGTGGCTTGGATAGACTCCCCTACAGCCGTTTCTCTTCCCATAACCGATCTAGCCCCCAAACGTCGTACCATGCCCTAGGTCCGATCGGTTTCCACTCAAGCTCGACAAACCCGTGACTCCAGCACCTAGTCACCATACCTCTCGACATGTGCAGCCCAACTCGGCAGCCCCTTACACAACAATAGCAAAAACGTGAGTTACATGTCAACAAATGCATATTTCGTGACAAAAATCCACCCTGGACACACCCTAACAACAACTACAAACCGCGGCCCTCAAGGATGCCCTAGCCGAAGAGCCCTAGCCCACAAGGATTCTATTTTCATGCAACCAATTACCCCTCACGTCTAGCCCTTATGCAGCCTCACTTAAGCCTTCTAAACCCTCTGAAATTCATTCCTTTTTGTGTCCCTACCATGGCAGCCCCTTCATGCATCAATAGCAAGAGTTTTAAATCATAAAAACTTGTGTTCTTGGCATATTATGGCATAAAAACGAAAATAATACAAGGGTTCATATTTTTTTCATGCAAACATGAATCAAACATATAATATGGTGTGATAGATGAGAAAAAAGAGGTTAAGGCGTGCCTTTACGTATATTACGCACAAAAACGATTTGTAATTCGAGGACGTCGACGCGGGGAGGACATTGCTAAATTTTTTTCTCCAAGTTCACGTGAAAACCCTTAGTTGTGTGTGTGTGGCCGTGTTCTTCAGCTAGGAAGGTCCTAGTATTTCTTTTAGGGTGAGGGGCGTGAGTTGTGTGGGGTTTGGGAAGAGTTTTTGGGATTATTTATTAATTAAAACTAATGGTGCAAGCTTAGGCCCATTAACCTAGTATATTAGGCCCATTAGTTAATATTTAAAATATTATGTTTCGGAAAGTTTGTGAAAATATTAGCCGAGTTATCAAAAAGTCCCTATTTTTATTGAAAATCGATTACCGGTTTAAAATACGACTCGGCGTATAAAAATATCTCATTTTTGAAAATTTCAATTAAAATACACCACACATTAAACAATTAAAAATAACTATTTAATAGAAATATTTTTCCTCATAAGGTCCCCAGCCACCATTTCTCGATCGCGTGTTGAATAGCCTTTAAAAAATAGTTTTATTCATTCATGTAGAAAGGTACATTTTAACATGCAAAAATGCACACAATATTAAATTTATGCAATTAAAATCATTTAATAAGTCATTTTGCATTTTCCCAAAATTTGCATGCAGTTAGGTTATGTTATCATATTTTTGGACCTTACAATCAATATATTTTAAAGTTTTTATTCATCTCATATAAACATATTTTCGATCATAACAACTTGAACATCGATTAGAACCTATGTGTATTGCTACATCATACTCTCGCACCCAAGACGCAGCGGAAGTTTAAATTTTTTTGCTTGGGCGTTGTGTATTCAAAACATTCATATTGTGTTTGAAATATAACTTTGTGTTCTCAACGCTGGACTCCTAACTATTCCAGTGTTTAGACGGATATAGCTTGTAACGTCCCGAAAATTTTAAGGTCCACGTGAACCACATTCATGCAAGTTATTAAATTTCTTATGTATTTTAATTAAAAGATTTTAATTACATGAATTAAATATAGTGTGCATGTTTACACATTTAAAATGTACTTTTCTACCTAAATACATTAAAATTTATTTTAAGGGTTATTCGAGTCGCGATGGAGGAACGGAGACCGAGGGCTGAAAAATGAAAACTAATTTTATTAAATAATTATTTTTAATTATTTAAAATATGGTTGATACTTTTTCTTATTTTTGAAATAAGTAGTTTTGAGGTGATTTTATACGTCGAGACGTAATTTTTAATTTTATTCGATTTTCAACAAAAATATGAACTTTCTCACAACTAGGCCAATAATTTCACAAACTTTCCTACACAAATATTTTAAATATGAACATTGGGCTTAATGGGACTAATGTACCATGCTAATGGGTCTAGGCTTGTACACTTAATAATTAGCCATTAATTAAAATACAAAACCTACCCCATAACAAGTAGAAAACTCACGCCCCACTCCCCTTCACCCTTCAAACTCCTTTCTTTCATAATACACGGCACACACAAGGAAAAATGAAGGGAAAAACATCGGTCTTTCTCAATGAATTTCGCCCAAGGCTTCGTGTCATCGTTCTTCGATTCTTCAACGTTAATTCGTGCGTTAATCACGCAAAGAGTCATGGCCATGCTAGGACTCGAGGGTCACGGCTGGGGAGGAGTCCTAGCCAACCGAGAGCCTTCGAGAAGGGCTGCGCTCGTGCAGTAGCGTACATGGTTCAAGGGCTCGGCCAGGGGGCTTTGGGCTGGGCTAGGTTGAGTCACTAGGGTCATAAGATGGTGCACAAAGGTCTGGTTCAGGGGCTGGTCCAGTCACTAGATTCGTAGGCGCATATCGAAGAGTCTTAGTGCATGTAGGTTACTCGGCTGTTGCTTTCATCTGCTCTTGAGGCTTTGTTTCGAGGTTGTGGTCAAGTCCTAAGGGTGCTAAGGGTTCACAAGGGTCCAGTGGAGGGCTGTTTCGAAGTTGGCTAAGGCTGGATCGAAGGTGGCTCGATCAAAAACTAAGTTGGTTCGAAGGTAGTGCTTGGGTTCGAGAATTTGGGTTTTCTTCTTGGTTTTAATTCGAAAATGGCTCATGAGGGTCGAGTCATGGCTCACGAGGGCTAAATAAATATTAAAAGTCTAAGTTTTAAGTTTGGGAATTTTACAATAAAGTTTGATTTAATCCGGGGTTAAAACGCAGTAATATGTTATAATTAAAGATTAAATTGAAAGTCTAGATTTTAAGCTAAATAAAAATACAGGAAAATTAATGTAAGATTAAATAATTATTTGGTATGGTATCGAGTCAACGGAATTAAGAAAATGTCAAAAACGTGAAATTTTATGTCTAGGGTAAAACAATAATTTTACACGCGAAAACTATTAAATGTTATGACAATGTCCTGAATGCTGTTTTATATGTTAATATGATTATTTTGCATGTTTATGGAATTTTATAATGAAACGATAACGTTAAAAGACATGTTTCATGCTTGGTTTAAAAGAAAAACGTTATATGCATGTTTAATTTTTATAAATGATGAAAATACGAAATGTTGAAGGAAGTGTAGTAATTGTGACTAATACGAATACGATGATACGATGATATGTTAATACGTAGGCCAAGGCTCAGTTGACGGGTGAGAGTGTCGCTTATGTCCCCGCCGCCCAGTACTGTGGTTATATGTAGATGGATCCATCGCCCCAATACGAATACAAATTTGAAAGTCACAATTAACGAACTGGATTCAATGAAAATGAATATGTATATGAATATGATGAATACGAATATGTTTATGATGAATGAATAAGTTTACGATGATATAAAAATGTTTATGAAAAATGTTTATGTTTAAGTTTATGCATTATTATGAAAATGTTATTTTACGTAAAAATATTTTCACTGTTGCATGTGATCTGTATATGTATTACTTGTTATCAAGATTATGGTTTGCTGAGTCTTTAGACTCAGTGTGTGTGATTGATGCAGGTGATTATGATAATAATGATAATGGAGGACATGAGGGTTGATCTGACTGGATTGAAGGTGCACATAACCCGAGGACCAGCGCTTATCTTTCCACACTTACGTTTATGATTTATGTTAAAGATATTTTTACGACTTTGATTATGCTCTTGAGTGGTTTTTGAGAGGTTGATAGATTTAGATTTATTGCTAAGTTAGGAGTTGAAAACATTTGACGATTTTATGATTTAAACTAATTCCATTGAATTTTCAAATATTGTTGGATGATTTATTTTAAAATGGTGAAAAGTTTTTTTTATAAATATATATATGTATGTATCGGCCGATTCATGGGAGTTTTTTTTAATAAAAACATTTTTAGCAGTTTTTAAGAAAATGAGTAGTGGACAATTCATAGCTCTTATTGTATATCCCTACGAATGACTCTTCTCTTTTGATCGCCTAATTAGGTCCACGATCGAAGACAGTCTTCCACTCTTGGTTTGCACTAGAAATTCCAAATGATTTATGCGTTCGAACTATAGCCTCCGAATTTCCAAAATCCGGAGACGAAGCGGCGCAGGGGGTGGAAGACAAAAAAGTGACCGAAGTTTTCACAAAAATTAATTGTGAAGTGGCCGTGACTTTGCTTTTTAAAAGATGGGAAGATTTTGTTAATTTTTTGTCTATTGATTCTTAATCAATATTACGGATTATTAATCCATAATTATGCAAATCTAATTTGACTTTTTTCCCAAAATTTTCTTCCATCTTTCCTTAAGGTGGCCGTGAGCTTACTTGTGAAATTGAGAAGGATTTTTCATTATATTTAAATTCCCATATTATTTATAAATAATATATTTATCATCTTTTAATAATACATGAGATTTTAATATACACGTATTTTATATCACCATATAAAATATATATATATATATATATATATATAAATTAAATTAAATAACCATTATGTTAGGATCGATTGAGTGAATGAAAGTGTTTAGAAGGGGGCTTGAATAAAAACTTTACGATTTTCAAATCCTTTCGATGAGGAGAAACAGTTTAGTGATAAACTGAATTCGATAATCTTGTTGTCAAAGTCAATCAGTTAACTTAAAGTACGGAAATAAACTAAAAGATAGATTGAATACTTGAGAAATGAAAAACACAAAGATTTATGGATGTTCGGAGACTTCTAATGCTCCTACGTCATCCCTTCTTTATCAATGATATAATTTTCACTAAAAGACTTTGATTAATTATAGAAACTGTAATAAACCACTTTAGTTTGGTCTTAAACACTGCCAAACTTAAACTCTTGGTATATTTACAATTTTATCAGTACGCAACTGATATATTTTTCTAAGCACAACTGATCTAAAAATTTCGAATATAGTAACAATAAGTTCTTGTGCTAGTGCTCGAAATATAGCCTGAAAGCTATGAATATATCTGATAAGGCATGAGCTTTTACTGAGAATGATTTGCGTCTTCTTGTTCTTTGCTAACTCAATAACTGTCACGCGCTTCTCGGCTGATCTTCTCAGCTATTTATAGGCTTTGCTCCCAACGATAATATTGAATGCGTTTAAATGTCATATATCCGTTGTTTTGTCCTGAGTATACACGTCATAATTCTTCTGAAAAACCTACATTGTTGCATTCTGATATGCGGTTCACCCACTAAAAATTGCAGTATGCTCTTGTAAAAATTGTTGGTTGTTAACTGATGACGTATCAAGCTGATTTATCAGTTGACTTTATAGCCGATTCAATGAGCTGACTGTGTAACTGATCAGTTTTAACTGATAGTTCAGTTCGCTACACAGCTTCAGTTAACTTAAATTTGTTTAGTTGCCTTCGATTGTTTAGAGCATTAATTATTAGCCGGGCAACTTCAGTTTGAGTTATTTCAGTTCAATTACGTTCAGTTGAGTTTATCAGTTCTGTAATATTCAAACGCTCAATTTGTAAAACTCTGAAATTCTGATTCCAACAATTTCTCCATTTTTGGTGTTTGACATAACTTAGAATTCAAGAACTAATATAAACTGAACATTGTAGACAAAATAATCTTTCCTTTGCAAATAATTTTTTATGGTACAGATTCGTACAAAGAATGATAGAATTAAATAATGGAATGAAAGAATGTCTTCTAGTCTGATACTCTGCCAAATCAAAGAATTAAACGAATAGAGACTGTCTTCTAACTGATCTTTATTGCTTAGCTCTTTTATTAGCCGTTTCTTGATCTGTTGGTTGACTCGGTCTCTTCTTTGATTGCTGATGTTGCTCTTTTTCTCCATTTTTGTCAACACCACCAACTCGATTAGATAAAATACGGACTTCTGAAGTGACTTGGGATATAGCATTATAATTTGTTCCTTCATCAAATCCATTCTCTTTGTCATGCTTGTTTGTATGAAATCAATCCTATTGATAGGCATGTCTTGAGTTTGTAAAAGAGCTGGTACTATCACTCTATCCTTCTTCAATTGATCTACTAGGAGAAATAAGGAAGTAATATCTTTAGTAACCTGCTGGAGGCTCTTCATAGTATTATCCTTCATAGAATCAATCTTTAACGTATGCAACAGTTTGTGTAGACTTCATATCATAAACAGTTGAAATTGACTGGATTTCTTCAATCATATTGTCAGTAGCCATAGGCTTCTCAAGAGACAGGGCTTCAAGTGTATTTGGATCTTCATCCTCGTCTTCTTCATTGAAATAACCATGGCCAACTGTGGTGCTTTAGTCTAAGCTTGAGCTAGTTCAGCAATAATTTCTTCAACTGGTTCCTGATGAGTGTCTTGAGCAGAGGTAGAAGTTTGAGAAGCAGTTGAGCTAGTTGGCTCTTCAGTTGGCACTTGCACATCTTCTATTTTGTCTGAGTGCAACTTAGCCATTTCAGCTTGATTATGTTGTTCAGTCATGGGAGCCGACTGGTTCTTAAGCTTCTTGTAACACAGCCTCTGAGGCTGTTTGTTCTGTTGTGCTCTGGTCTTCAACTGACTGATCAGTTATAAGATTTAGCTGGATGTCAGTGGCAATTGATTGTATCACTTTGTCGACATTTGCCAGTGACAACTCAGCATCTGTATGCAGCTGAAGATTAACTGGAGGAGATTTTGCAATAGTAGAAAGAGATGATGGTTCAACATCCTGAGAAGTAGGAACAGTCGCTTATAAATTTGTTCAGAAACTGGTTCCTTGGATGGCTCTGGCTGAGTTGTAGATGTTTCAGCCTGCTCCGCTCATGTTGGGCTCTGGGAATTAACTGGTATGTACAGTTGTTGATCTAATTCCCAATCTTTGATCCTTATTTGCAACAATAAGAGATCAGAGCCCAACTGCTGAAAAACTGCTCTGTCATTGTAGGCAGTTGGACTGATAAGATCATAATTCATTCTCAGCTGAGCTACTACTTCAGTTAGCTTTTTCACCCGGATCAGATCAAAAAAGTAGGTTTTCATCTCTAGTGCTTGAGCAATTGTGACAGCTTTAACTGTCTTCAGGACTATTGTCTCCAGGGCGATGAACTTATTTAAAATTGATGTTTTCTTCAGCCGCCTTGCAAACACTTCGGTCCTGTATCTGACCCATTCATAAAAAATTTCCAACTTTGAATCAAAAACTCATTTATTTCATTCCATATAAGATCGATGTGAGTTTGAATCGGGTTGGTAGGTCTAGGCTCTTCAATCAACTCGCTCTTAGCTTTTGGATCAGTTAGGGCGTGAGAAATGCTCAGCCCTAAGGTGGTGGCATCAACCTTCTCTCGAATTACTACACCCTTTGTTCGAGCAACTGGTAGAACAGTTGGTCTATCCACAACGATGGATGGTTCACGAAGTCAAACCAATGTCAGTTTTCACCAAATTCGATGATAATATTATTTAGAGGAGCAGTTGGCTTCGTTTGCTGAGCTTTTTCTGCTGATCATGCAACTGGAACTGCTCGAATTGGTATAGCAGTTAGGGGTGGTTTAGCTCCAGTTGGCATAAGACGATCAGATTGAATAGCTTCAACTACAGTTGGCTTTGTCTTCTGGGGCCTTGGCTTCTTGACAATTTTCGGAGATGGAGTTTTATCCGATTCAGTTTCGCTGACAATAAATTTCCTTTCGATTGTCTATGTCTTCGCCAAATCATTTTTTCTGGCCTTCTTGGCTGATTTGGGAGTTGCCAGCATCCCAATCTCTTTCTTGATCTTGATAAACTTATCAGGAAGAGATTTCAAGATGTGTATTTACTTGCTGAAGATTCTTGGCATTGAAGACCTTGAATTTGGATGACTTCTCATCTGAACCATCCACCAAATCAGATTTCTTTTGCAGGTAGCTGAGTGGCATAGTAAAACCATTGGACTGTTTGGAAGACTGAACCATATTTTTCAATATGTTGAAGGTTATGGTCGACAAGTTAGTCTCCTGCCATTAATGATTGTTGTCATAACCTGAAATTTTTCAAGGGTGATGGCAGCAAATGAGCCTGCCTTGGCAAGAACACCCTTGGCATCTATGTCAGCCAGCAACTGTATCTCTGGCTTTAGTTCTTTCTTGGGATCAGATACCTTGATCTTCTTCCCATCAGCAGATAGCAAAGTCTGCATTTCTCAATATCAGCAACTCTTATCTCAGAGAAATGAGATAAACCGTCAGAATTTAGCTGGAAGAGGGCGCTGAAAGAGTCTTCATCTATGGTCATCAACTGATTGTTGATAGTTGATATAATTTTACCGTAATCGGAGATAGTGCTGTTTGCATAGATTTCTTGAATTTCCTTTGGGCAAATCGCCTGGTTTGCTATCCCAAGAAATTTCTTCAAACCAGCAGCTTCAAGTTTCATAAATACACTCCGAACTGCTTCATCTGTCACTGATAAAACAGATTCAAAGTCGATAGCCATATAATTTAGAATGAAAGCTAGTGTTTGGCTTGCCATTTGCTTGAGTTGTGAATTTTTACAAAGAAAAATACTCTGAAACTTTGAATGCTCATAGTGAATAAAAGCTCTAAGAGAATTACATGACGTAAAGAAAAACTGAATAAGGGCGGCCTGATTACTTATGTTTGTGACTGTTCAAATTTTTAAACACGTGTCAGTCCAAGATTAATTTGAATAAAGAAAAACGTGTGTACGTGGTGTGTAACTGTAAATAAGTCGATTGGACTACGTGGGGCCACATTGTCAATTACTATGCAAGGAAATTAATGACATAATTTTGACAGTCACAACATTTAATGTGGAATTTTATAGATAATCAGTTAACCTACGCGATAAGATCAGTTAGGTCAATAACTGACTGATCAGTTGAAAACTGATTCAGTTCAGTTTAAGACCAACTGATAATTGTCTTATCAGTTAATAAATTTAAAAATCAACATTCCCATTAAATAAATGCATGAAATAAAATAGAGTAAGAGAATCTCATCCTCGGATAATCTAAATGTAGACGGTTGGCTGAAGTCTCTTCATATTCTCATGTTCGTTTCTTCAGTTGGTTTGAATCTCTCTATAAATAATATCAAAATCATTAGATGTAAAATAATTCAACAAACAATATTAATCAAGAGCAGATGGACAAAGTTAGCAGTTCCAAGCAACCCAATCTTGTAGAGAAGAAGAGGCAGGCATTCGAAGCATCTTGTAAGAAAAGATCGAATACTTTGTCTTCGCGAAAACAATGTCCACCTGGACTAATATTCAGAAGCTGCAGTCTCTCCAAAGAGAATAACTAGTTACCACAAGTGAACAAAAGGCAACTGAATCAAATATAATCGGCGTCTCTCCGTTGTTTATACTTCAGATCTCGTCAAAGATGAAGGTCTCTACTACCTGCTGCTCATGAAGGAGCATACATTTTTGGGAAGAATTGCCTTCTCCAAAGGCTTCAGGAGAACTTCCTCTTATGAGATATCCAGTTGGATTTTCCTTTGGTAGGATGCAGTAGATAGAGAACTAAACCATGTAATAGCAGCTCGATATTATCAATAAAATTTATATTTTTTTCATTGATGTTCATTATTTTATTTCTTTGTTATTCTGCTTTCAAACTAGTAATAACTGAATAACAACAAGAATATATAATAATGCGAATAATATTAAGACAAATCAATTAAGCCAAGAATATTGCGAAAGTAAGAGAACTTAGTCTCGGGAAGTGGCTTGGTGAAGATGTCAGCTGCTTGTTGTTCAGTTGATATGTACTCCAATTTGATTTCCTTCTTGAGAGCATGATCTCTGATGAAGTAATGTCAGACATCAATATGTTTGGTCCTGGACTGAAGAATTGGATTGTATGTAATCGCAATGGTACTTGTATTATCACAGAAGATTGGTGATTTTTCTGCAATGACTCCATAGTCTTTCAGTTGTTGTTGAATCCAGATCAGTTGGGCATAGCAGCTTCCAGCAGCTAGGTATTCTGGTTCAGTCGTGGCAAGTTGCTATGGATGTTTCCTTCTTGCTGAACCATGAAATCAGTTTGTCTCCTAGAAACTGACATGATCCACTGGTGCTTTTTCGATCAAGTTTACATCATGCATAATCTGCATCTGAATAGCCAACTAAATTGAAAGATGAGTCCTTAGCATACCATAAGCCCACATTTTGTGTGCCTTTAAGATATTTCAATATTCCTTTGGCAGCTGAAAAATGCGATTGATTAGGATCTGCCTGAAATCTAGCACACATTCAAGCAACAAACACAATATCAGGACAGGTAAAAGTTAGGTAAAGTAAAGAACCTATTAAACCTCTGTAAATTTTCGTCTCAACTGATATTCCCCCTTCATCTTTATCTAATTTAATCGATGAAATCATGGGAGTATTTGCAGCTGAACTTGTCTCCATGCCAAATTTCTTAAGCAGTTCCTTCGCATATTTTGTTTGACTGATAAATGTACTAGTTTCCTGTTGCTTCACTTGCAGACCAAGAAAGAATCAGTTCACCTACATCATGCTCATCTCAAATTTATCCTGCATTAACTTGGCAAACTTCCCGCATAATTTGGGAATAGTTGACCCAAAAATAATATCATCGATATAAATTAGCACAAGTAAAATATGATATTTATTTTAATATTTGAACAAAGTTTATCCACTGTTTTAACAGTAAAATTATGATTAGTTAAAATTTTTGATAAAGTCTCATACCAAGCTCTGGAGCTTGTTTAAGACCATACAACGCTTTGTTCAAGTGATAAACATGATCAGGAAAAGAGTGATTTTACAAAACCTGATGGTTGTTCAACGTACACTTCTTCCTGCAACTGACCATTCAGGAATGCACTATTGACATCCATCTATTATACTTTGAAGTCTTTGAAGGAGGCATAGGCGAGGAATATTCTGATTGCTTCCAGTCGTGCAACTGGTGCATATGTCTCGTCGTAATCAATTCTTTATTCTTGCATATATCCTTGTGCGACCAATCTCACTTTGTTGCGCACAACTGAACCATCTTCGTTCAGTTTTTTCTGTAGACCCACTTTGTACCTATAATTGTTTTAGAAACTGGTCTTGGAACTAAAGTCTAGACATTGTTATGGGTAAACTAATTTAGCTCTTCTTGCATATCATTTATCCAGTTAGGATCAGTTAGAGCTTCATCAGTTTTCTTCGGTTTGAGTTGTGAAACAAATGCTGAATTAACAAATAAATTAAACATTTGGTTTCAAGTTCTTACCGGATCAGATAGATTACCTATCACCAATTCTTGTGGATGTGATTTGTTCCATCTGTAGTTGGGATTAGTCGGTTTGACTTCAATTGGTTCAGTTTGTAACTGAATGTCTCTTTCAGTTTCAGTTGTTGCAGTTTCAGTTGGCATTTGGATATCATCGTGTTGTCCCACTAACTGATTGTTAGGAACAATTTATTATTCAACCGTTTGATCCACTACTTCTGGTTCAGGTGTTTCAATTAAAATACACCACATATTAAACAATTAAAAGTAATTATTTAATAAAAATATTTTCCCTCATAAGGTCACCGGTCTCCGTTCCTCGATCGCGTTTCGAATAGCTTTCAAAACACATTTTTATGCATTCATGTAGAAATTATATTTTAAACATGCGAACATGTACACAATATTAAATTTATGCAATTAAAATAATTTAATTAGACATTTTCTATTTTTCTCTAGATTTGCATGCAGTTAGGTTACGTTATCGTATTTTTGGACCTTACAATCAATATATTTTAAAGTTTTTATTCATCTCATATAAGCATTTTTCGATCATAACAACTTGAACATCAATTAGAACCTATATGTGTAGGTACATCGTATTCTCGCACCCAAGATGTAGTGAAATTTTAAATTTTTTTTTGCATGGGCGTCGTGTGTTGAAAACATTCAAAGGACGTTTAGAATTATATCTTTGCATTCTCAATGCTGGACTCCTAACTATTCCGGTGTTCAGACGGATATAGCCCAGCCCTTCTTGTATATCCTTACGAACGGGTCTTCTCCTTTAATTGCCCAATTAGTTCCATGATCAAAGACTGTCTTCCTCGCTTGGTTTGTACTAGAAAATCCAAACGATTTATGCGTTGAGACTGTAGCCCCCGAATTTCCAAAATTTGGAAACGAAGCTGCGCGGGGTTGGAATACACAAAAGTGGCCGAAATTTTCATAAAAATTAATTGTGAAGTAGCTGTGAATTTGCTTTTTAAAAAATGGGAAGATTTGGTTAATATTTTTGCCTATTGATTCTTAATCAATATTATGGATTATTAATCAACAATGATGCAAATCTAATTTGCCATTTTTTCCAAAGTTTTCTTCCGTCTTTCCTTAAGGTGGCCGTGAGCTTTCTTGTAAAATTGGGAAGGATTTTTCATTATATTTAAATTCCCATATTATTTATATACAATATCTTTATCAACTTTTAATAATATATGATATATTAATATCATATATACACATATTTTATATCCTCATATAAAATATATATATTAAATTAAATAACCATTATGTTAGGATCGATTGGGTCATTGAAAGTGTTTAGAAAGAGGGGTTGAATAAATACTTCACGATTTTCAAATCTTTTCGATTGGGTGAATCAGTTTAATGATAACATGAATTCGGTAATTTTGTTGTCAATGTCAATCAGTTAACTTAAAGTGCGGAAATAAACTGAAAGACATATTGAATACTTGAGGAATGAAAAACACTAAGATTTATGAATGTTCGGAGACTTCAAATGCTCTTACGTCACCTCTACTATCTCAAGGATATGATTTTCACTAAAAGATTTTGATTAATTACAGAAACTTGAATAACCGACTTTAGTTTGATCTTAAACACTGCCAAATTTAAACTCTTAGTATATTTACAATTTTATCAGTACGCAACTGATATATTTTTCTAAGCACAACTGATCTAAAAAGATCGAATATGGTAACAATAAGTTCTTGTGCTAGTGCTCGAAATATAGCCTGAAAGCTATGAATATATTTGATAAGCTGTGATTTTTGAGCTTTTACTGAGAATGATTTGCTTGTTCTTGTTCTATCTAACTCGATAACTGTCACACTCTTCTCAGCTGATCTTCTCGGCTAGGCTTTGCTCCCAACGATAATATTAAATTCGTTTAAATGTCATATATCCGTTGATTTTTCCTAAGTAGACATGTCATAATTCTTCTGACAAACATACACTGTGGCATTCTGATATGAAGTGCTCTCACTACAAGTTGCAGTCTGCACTTGTACAAATTTTCGGTTGTTGGCTACGCTCTTTAATTGATGACGTATCAAGTTGATTTATCTATTGACTCTATAGCTGATTCAATGAAATGACTGTGTAATTGATCAGTTTTAGCGGATAGTTCAGTTCGCTACACAGCTTCAGTTAGCTTTAATTAGATCAGTTGCCTTCGATTGTTTAGCACATTAATTATCAGTCGGGCAACTTCAGTTCAAGTTATTTAAGTTCAGTTACGTTCAGTTGAGTTGATCAGTTCTGTAATCTTAAAATGCTAAATTTTTCAAACTCCGAAATTCTGATTCCAACACATTATTTAATTTATATAATTAACTCATAGGTTAATTAAATTAAAGACTCCTCTAGAATATATTAGGGAATTTATACATGTTAGTAGTCAGTACTACTGGTACAATCATTTAATCAGTAAATTCACAATTCACTAAATAAATGATTTCGTACTCATTAACATCCCGATCGACGATCTGAGAGCGCCGATATGTCAAGGATACAAGTCTTGTTTATATAATGAAAATGAAAATTTCTAAGATCAAAATTTTCATTTACCATATTGGACAACTGCCAGTTTTAGTGAACTCCTTCACAAAACAAGCAGTTCAACTCTCCTTTCTTAATTAGCAATCATGCTTACTTTCATTTCTTCCATCCTATGGAATCTGCTAATAAACTCCTTTATAAGCTTCCTGTTTGATCTCCATCAAACTCTAGTCGTCAAATTTCAACTCCTTGAAATATGACTATCTCAACGAGAACACAGAATCCGATATTTGTATGACCTTCAATGGCTCAGGGACACAGCTAGTTGTGGGTTCACATCTCCATGTGATTCAGAATAACATTTATTCTTATTTGGGCTTACCCTAGTTAGCCCCTTCTTTTCATCAACAACTTGATCAAGAATATCAGAACTCATTTCTGATTGCACCCATCAGATCATGGTAAGATTGTCTAGTAGCATCGCCCCATGATCCCTAGGTATCACTGATATTTCCTGGAAGAACCTTTAGTTATGGTTAGCGTACAGTACGGTCCTTTCAGCACATATATCCTGATCGAATCTACAACCATTGGTATATCGAGAGTTGAATATTAATTCAATAGAGATGCGATTTATCTTTGAGTACTAACAGTGTCATGGTATGTGCAACTAGGAAAACACATTTCCCTAAAGCACATTTCTTGCTCTGGCCAGAGACTCCTTGCACTATTAACTTATCAGATCACATATGATACCTTCACCCATAGGCAAACGGTGAATCCCTGACTACAATGCATTTGCTCCTACGTATTTCGAAACTACACCCAACCTCGCCACCTGATGACCCTCAATGGAGTCGGTAAACGGATCTGTGAAGGGCCTAAAACTCCTTTCTTGAAAATTTGCGGAAAATTAAAAATTTTCTTTTTAAAAGAACTTAAATGGCCTCATTCATAAAATCACTGGTGAATCAAGTTCAATATTTCAAAATATTGCAGCGGAAGAAAATTAAAGTTTTGCCAACAACAACGATTTAAAAATATCCAACGACTGATAAAATTGTTTGCGGAAAAAAAACAACAACTGCTGCTCTGAGGTCCTCGGGTGCCACTACTGCCGACCTAAGCTGGCTCACTGGTCCCCGCCCTCGGCCCTGGCCTCATCAGTACCTACAACAATCAAGTCTAGTGAGCCTAAAGACTCAGCATGCATATATCACAGGTAACGAGTAAAAATCTGAATTAAAAATATGCATGAGTTAACATATCCTGTCCTGAGGCATACTGAAAATAATCTGTACGGAGCAATTATAATACGTGCATAATTGAACTGGAAATCACTGTAAAAATATTTGCTCCTTGGAGCCTGTACTGAAATATCTAGTAAAATTTTCTGTTGAGATTATGTTTTACGCCTCTGGCCACTGCACTAAGCTGAACTGATCGGTAACTGGCTACCGGAGAGGCTGAAACTGAACTGAGCTGGCCGGTCACTGGCGACCGGGTGGTACCATACTGAACTGATCGGTCACTGGCGACCGTATAAAATAACACTCCCACATAGTGAATGAACCACAAGCCATATCGCATAAATCTCAAAAATAATCATTTTCTATTTAATGCACGTAAAATAATTAACTGGCATAATGAAAATGTCCCGTAATTTTACCAACTTGATTGGATTGGATCGTTCCCAGGCTCGCTGCAACCTAACTGTGCCATGAAAATTATGCAATAGCTTAAACTTGACCAACTATGCAATTTACGTTCAAAAGATGCGACTATGACGCCTAATGACTTCGCATTTAATCATGACTCCGAGCCAACCTGAACCGACACTGAACCGACGTATAGTCATGATTAAAATACGCTGAAAAATCATAAAATAATGTTCCTAAAATGATAGGGTCGAAATCTAGGTGGAATGGAGGCCAAAACACGAAACGCTCTTTCGAGAGTCAATTTGGCACATTGCACCGTAAATTCTCGTACGACCTCAAAAATGATCCAAATGACAAACGGTCGAAAACATGACCTTCCTAACTCAATGAGGCACTGTCCAGTCCAAGGCCATGGGCTAAAAGCCAACCAAGAACTCGAACGAGCCTCTGAACCGACACAGCAACTTGCTGTAATTTCCAGCAGCTGCGCAACTACAAGACTTGCGTTGGTTTCGAGACTATCGGCCATTAGGGGAGTGAACCACCGACCAGAGACTCTTACCAACATCCCAAGGAATGATTTGAACCATGGCTAAGGGCCCTAGGCCAGCCACAATCCGCATCACACCATAACTCAACCGAAGGGTCCAACCGAGAGCATCTTGAATGCGTGTGTAGTGTTTATGCTATGATCGATGTCTTGCGTCATTCCAGTGGCCATTTGATTGACCATGGCACGATCTAGACATCTAGGAGCATGATATGAACCGTGGCTAAGGGCCATAGGCCAACCAAGATCCATACCAAGCAACAAAAGAACGAACCAAAAGCTGAACAAATGAAGAAGCCGAAGGGGTATAGGGGCTGTTTTGACGTTTTTATTAAAAACCGATGAACCATGGACCAAGCCACCAAAAGGGCAACTTAGTCACGTCTTAGACATGCTAGGGAAGTGATCCAACCATGGCTATAGGCCCTTGGGGCAGCCAAGATCAGATCCTTCCTCCATGACAAGAAACTGAATTTTTCGAACAACATTCTGCACTAATGGGGAGGTTGCTGTCATGTGCTCGTTCCAACATGTATGGAACTGAAACTCACGATCTATCATGGCCCTAACATGTCCTAGTACATGTCTATATGAAGCCTCGAGCCCCTGGAATGATCCATCCCTGAAATCGAAACAAAACATACCAATCGTGAAGCATGGAAGTCGATAAAAATCTGTGCAGAATTTTCTTTCTTGTTTTGCTGAAAATTTCGGTTTTTGAAATGATAAAATCTGATCATGTACTGAAAAATAATTAATAATATGACTTGATTGAGGTTTGAAAGAGATCTAGACATGCCTGGTTTCGTTTCGAAAGAAAACGAACGAAACGACGACGACGCGGCACGGAGGAGGTGGAGCGCTTCTTGTCTACCTTTCTTGCTCTCGATTTCTCTCCCTTATTTTCCTACTGTATTCCCACGGTTCTCAGCTTAAAATTTCACTCAGATTTCGAAAGAAAAGAGAGGGGGGAAAATGGTTAGGAAGGTGAGGAGAAAGGGTGCAAGATATAAGGAATGAATCAAGACTAAGTCCACTCTCCTTTGAAATTTGAATTGTTGTTTGATATCAAGTCTACTTGGGGATGAGGTGGCCGAATATTAGCTTGTTTTCTAGTCTAGGATATGTCCATTAATTAATTAAATTGTGCTCCCAAAAATCCTAGAATTATTCTACTAATTACATGCAAAGAATTGGTCAAAGTTGATGAGTTGGAAAATGAATCTTCTAGCAACTAAGGGTGGCCGAAAAATGCATAATAAAATAAAGGGGAAATGTTGGTTATCTAGTCAACTAATAATCCTTGAAAGCCTTACTAATCCTTTAAATAATTTTAGTGAGCTAACCCCTTAATTTAATAACTTAAATGAGTTCATTTCTTAATCACCTCAAATAATTAAATTAAATCCTCAAACCTCCCTTTCTAACTTAAATGAACTTGGTTGCTAGATAAATTAACTTCTGGAAATATTTCTCGAATCTTAAATTCTATCTCAAAACTCCAACTCCGGTCCGGCCTCACTGAAATAACTGAAATGCTAAAAATCAAACTACTGAACTGAAATAATAAAATAATTAACTTCAAATAAATGCATTTAAAATAATCATGCAATGAAGTCAATTAAATTTAAAAATCTAGAATTATGCACGGCTTATACGTCTACTGACTTACGGGTTCTACAGGATCAAAGTGCATGCTAATACGTATGGCCTCTACAATGTCTCGAGTCAAAGGTCTAATGTGTACAACCATAACTGCGGACTTTTACACTCGAGAAGTGAGAACCACTTGGATAGTCCGAAGGAGGGTTGTTCAGTGCATCATCATATGATCACCCATCTGTGTGACTGGACATTTCCATACCCTAGCCGATGAAACATGGCGTTTACATAACAGATGCTAGTCTCAAGCTCAAGCGACATTTATCCTTGTTTTATGCGGCTGATTCAATTAAGAACCTGTTTAGAATACACGGTATACTTCCTAGTGTGTTCCTTGATCTTACGTTGCTACACAGACCTCATGGTACCTATTGTATATTCAAGGACTTTATCTATGCAACTTTCATGGGTATACAGATAAATTATAATGCCATAATCGAATGAAATCATAAAATATTATTGAAATAAAGATTTTTTTTACATTAGAATCAATAAAAGTCCGAGTCACAAGTTGGCTTGCTGGGCACCTACTCTAACAATCTTCCACTTGCCCCATAGCCAACTACCCATTGATCTTAGACCCATTGCTTCGCGATGCTTCTCAAACAATGGTCCTGGCAGGGGCTTCCTCGGTGGATTAGCAACGTTATCTGTGGAGGTGACTCTCTCTACCGATATGTCTCATCTTCCCACAATCTCCCAGTTATGTGGAACTTCCTCAGTATATGTTTGGATTGCTGATGAGACCTTGGTTTCTTTGCTTGTGCAGGGGAACCGGTGTTGTCACAATAGACATGGATTGGATCAACTGTTTGAGGAATGACACCCAACTCTTGGATGAAATTCCTCTCCTACAGCCGATGCAGCTATGTATTCAGCCGCAGTGGTTGAATCCGCTGTGATGTCTTGTTTGGAACTCTTTAAAGAGACAGCACCACCATTGAGCTTGAATACAAATCCAGAGATCAATTTCGAATAATTCACATCTGATTGGAAGCTAGAATCTGTGTAGTCTTCCAATTTTAGTTCTCCACTCCCGTATACCAAGAACAAATTCTTAGTTCTTATCAAATACTTTAGAATGTTCTTGACTACTTTCCACTGCAGTGGTCCGAGATTCGACTGATATCTCTTGCAACACTCATTGCATATGCAATATCAGATCGAGTAGATATCATACCATACATAATACTGCCTATGGCAGACGCATATGGAATGCGGCTCATGGTTTCTATCTATTCTTCAGTCTTAGGGCACATAAAATTGGATAGAGTCACACCATGAGACATTGGAAGATATCCTCTCTTGGACTCCTCCATAGAGAATATCCTCAGTATGGTATCGATATATGTGGATTGGGTGAGCCCTAGAATCCTCTTTGATATTTCCATATAGATCTGTATTCATAATACATATGATGCTTCACTCATATCCTTCATAAAGAACTTACCAGCTAACCATACTTTAGTTGACTGCAACATCACTACATCATTTCCAATGAGTAGTATGTCATCAACATAAAGCATTATGAATGTCACTGCACTCCCACTAACCTTTTTTTATACACAAGGTTCCTCAGGATTTTTTGCAAGATGAAACTCTTTGATGGTGTTGTCAAATCTGAGGTTCCAGCTCTTTGATGCCTATTTGAGTCCATAAATGGATATCTGATGTTTGCATAATTTATGCTCACTTCCTACTGATGCGAATCCTTCAGTTTGAGACATGTAAATCTCTACCTTAATACCCCCTTAAGGAACGTTGTTTTCATATTCATCTGCCATATTTCATAGTCAATCCATGCTGCTATGGCTAGCAGTATCTTAATGGACGTGAATATTGTGACTGGAGAAAATGTTTCCTCATATTCAATACCTTGCCTTTGAGTATATTCTTTTGCTACCATTCTAGCTTTGAAGGTCACCACCTTCCCATCCGCTCCAAGTTTCCTCTTGTAAATTCATTTTCATCCTATTGGAACAATTCCCTCAGGTGGATCTACTAAAGACCACACTTGGTTCGAATACATGGATTCAATCTCGGACTGCATGGATTCAAGTCAACTAGATGAATCGACATCAGAAAATGCTTCCTTGAAATTTCTTGGATCACATCTAGGAATGAGCTCACCTTGGCACTCTTCAAGAAGCAGGCTCAACCTGTTAGGCAGCCTTGAGATCTTTTCGGATCTCCTAGGAGCTTATGTTTCGGGGTGTAGGTTCTACTACTTGCGTAGTGGGTGGTTCTCGAATCTCATCGAGTTCTATCATCATGCCTTTTCTATCTAACATAAACTCCTTCTCCAAGAAGGTGAGATTTCTTGAAACAAACACCTTTGTTTCACTTTGATAATAGAAATATTATCCAACAGAGTTATTTGGATATCCCAAAAAGTAGCACAAATTGGCTCTATATCCAATTTGTCTCCCAATGCCTGCTTCAAGTAAGCAAGACATCCCCATATTCTTAGGTAAGAATATTTGGGCGGCTTTCCCATCCATATCTCATACGGAATTTTATCCACTCCCGTTGTATGGACTTGATTCAACAACCTTGCAGCTATTTCAAGCGTATATCCCCAAAGAGATGGCGACAAATCAGTGAATCTCATCATAAATCGGACCATGTTCATCAATGTCTGATTACGACATTCTGATACACCATTCAACTGGGGTGTAGCAGGCGGAGTCCACTGTGAGAAAATCTCATTCTCCTTAAGGTACTCTTGAAACTAAGTACTCAAGTATTCTCCACATCGATCTGATTTTAGTGTTTTAATACTCTTTCCTAACTGTTTATCTACTTCTGTGCTGAATTTTTGAACTATTCAGAGGCTTCAGACTTGTATTTCATTAAATACACATACCCAAACCACGAATGATCATCGGTAAAGTTAATGAAGTAGGAATGACCAAATTTCGTGCTAACACTTAGCGGGCCACACACATCTGTATGGATCAAATCCAATAGATCATGTATACGTTCTGCTTTCCCGAGGAAAGGGGCCTTGGTCATTTTTTCTTCCAGACATGACTCACATGTCTCTAGAGAGTTTATGTTTGACGAGTCGGACATGTCTTTTCCCACTAGCTTGTGCATCCTTCTTTAGGAAATATGCTCTAGCTTAATGTGCCTCAAATGTGCTTTATTTAGACTATCTCTTTTGTTTTTCTTTGTTGTTGAAATCGTGTTTACTTAGACATTCACTTATCAAAAATATTTCTGGCCCAGATAATTTTTTACGTCCATACTTCTTGCAGTGAAACAAACATGTTCTGACTTACGGGCTTTGTCAAATTTCAGGCCCACCATCTTCTCAATAGATGCAATAATACTTACACCATGCTCATGGGCAAGAGCCCCATCTTGCATGCGTGCAGTCATGTGTTCCTTGAAAATGATGTGCATCATTGTGCGAGTTTCATACACTATGCAACTCTTGCATGTGTATTCGAATGTCAACAGCATTCAACATTTTCTCAAATTATCTCTACAGCTCATTTGACATAGAAGCGAGTATATTACATTTTAGCTTGCATATTATGGTTGTAGAGGCCCGTATTTCGTATTTTGAAAATTTGCGAAATTATTTAAAATTTTCTCTTTTAAAATAAATATCATGCCTCATTCATAAAATAACTGATAAAAAGATTTAATGTCTAATGTAACAGCGGAAGCAAATATGGTTTTCAAACCACAACTTAAAAATAATTCGTCAAAGTAAAAACTGAGTTTGAGCATAAATAGTAAATGTTGAAAATGAGGTCCTCGGTTCCTACTACTGCCGATCCAAGCTAGCTCACTGGTCCCCGCCCTCGGTCCCGACCTCATTAGTACCTACAACAATTAAGTCTAGTGAGTCTAAAGACTCAGCATGCATATATCGTGAATAACAAGTAAAATATATCATAAAGTTTCATGTAACGTAAAAATATCGTATCGTAAAGCGTAAGAGGGGAAATCATGTCATGAGTAATTATAAATACGTGCATATCTGAAAATCATACGTAAAAGCTTGCTCGATAGAGCTCTGTCATAACATATCATATCGTAATTTTCTGTAGAGATAATGTTCTACGCAAGTGGCCCATAACATAACATAACGTGAGCGCCTGATCAGACTAAACCATAGTATATTGGGCGGTAGAGATCACCACAGCCCTTGGACTGGATGTCCGTACCCATACATAAGCATAAAGCAAACCCATAAGCGTAAGGTGGCCACAAGACATATCTCATATATCTCAAAAATAACATTTTTATATAATGCACGTAATATAATTAAAATCATGTTTTACCGAATGGGTTGGATCGTTCCCAGGCTCGCTGCAACCTAATTCTAACATGAGAACATGCAAATGAACTTAACTTGACCAACACTTCGTAATCAAACCCAAAAACGGGGCCAACTAGATCAACGATTAATTTCTCACCATGACTTCCGTACCAACCCGAACCAACATTGAACCATCTTTTAGTCATGGTAAAAATATGCATAACATGATGAAGTAATGCTCCTAAGAATTGTAATACTCGAAATTTGGTGAATGGAGGCCAAAATCTTGAAACGCTCTTTCGAAAGTCACTTTGGCACATTGCACCATAAATTCTCGTCCGACTTATAAACTTAACCAAATCACAAACGGCCAAAAACATGACCTTCCTAACTCAATGAGGTACTAGTCCAGTCCAAGGACATAGGCTAAAAGCCAACCAAGAACTCGAAACAAGCCTCTGAACCAAACCCAAGCTGCTGTCCAATTACAGTAGCAGCACTTGTGCTTGCATCGCTTTGTTTACGAGGCTATTGGCCATTGGGGCTTGAACCACTGACTAGAGCCTCTTCCCAACATCCTAAGGTGTGGCTTGAACCATGGCTAAGGGCCTAGGCCAACCACAATCCAAGTAACACCCAAGAAAACGCCACGCTCCACCCGAGGACACCATACTGCACGCGTGGGGTGTCTTGCTTTATGTTGCTGTCATTTTCAGTCCAGTGGCCATATTATTGACCATGGCATGATCTAGACATCATGTGGTATTGTGTGAACCATGGCTAAGGGCTAGAAGCCAACCAAGATTCACCCAACACCTCAACAGCCGAAGCCAACTCACGCAGGAAATAAAAATCGAAGGGGGCACTTGTGTTGTTTGTTTTAAAAACCAAGGGGACCATGAACCAAGCCATGAAAGGTCATCTTGGTCACGTCCTATACATGCTAAGGAATGGTTCCAACCATGGTTACAGGCCTTAGACCAATCTTGATCCGAACCTTCAACTTAGACAATCCAAACAAGAAATCGAAACTCAAATCTGCACTATGGAGAGTTGCTGTACATTTCGTGTTACTGGGGGAAAAAAGACTTAAGCCCATGGACTAACACCTTCCTAACACACACTATATCGTGTCTAGATGCAGCCTGGAGCGTATGGAACCGAGCCAACCCCTGAAACCACAAAAAAAATTCAAAACCGTGAAGGCACAAGTGGGAGCCGAAAATTCTGTGCATGGTTTTCGAAAGTGCTGTCATATTCGGTTTTATCATGAATCAAGGACATGTAATGGTTTTAAAAAAACGGATATATGACTTGATTGAAGAGCAAAGAAACCATATATACATGCCTGGAAATTTTTGTTTGAAAAGAAAACAAACTATACGAAGACGCGGCGCGGCGGAGACAGAGTCTTTTTCTTTCTTGTTTTCTCTCTTATTTCTTGTTGCAAGGTCACGATTTTCTCTGATTTCTTCTCTGAATTTCGAAGGTAAGGAGGGGGTGAAGGATTGTTAAGGAATGAAGGGGGCTACTAGGAAACTAAAGGAGTCAAAAATGCTTTGGAGGGAAGTTTCCAATGAGGACATGGAATGACAAGGGAATGATCCTTTTCCCGTCTAGGTTGTTCGAACTTAAGGGATTGGATAGGCTACTATAGTGATTTAATTAGGTGTAAGAATGTGTTTAATTAATAATTATTGGTGAATTAAATTGGAGGAATTAATCATACCAAGAAAAGGATTAAGGAAAGGTATCAAAATGGAGAGTTGCCAACTTAATTAAGTCTACCATGGGGTGACCGAAATCTTGGAATAAAAATGGAGGGGAAATATTGCTTAATTATTGAATTTTATCTCCTTAAAGTTTTAAACACTAATTATATATTTTAGTGAAATAATTAAATAAATTTTGGATAGTAATTCCCTTGCATGCATGGCTAATTCTTACAATAAATTTACTAACATGTTAATTTACAATTTCTTAAATAAAATAAGCCTAGATTAATTTATTCCAATTGGTTACACCATTTAATTTAGGCTTTTAATTAATTATTGGACATAAAAGAATTTATTTACTACTTAACTCCAATTAAGTGAATAAATCCTTAAACATTCTTTTACATTAAAATAACTTATTCTTTGGCTTAAATTAAATTTAGCAATATTTTCTTACAAATATATTTTATCTCAATACTCCAACTCCAGTCCGACCTCGCTTATTTAATCGAAAAGATAAAACTAACCCTCTGCGTAAAATGAATAATAATAACTCAACAAATTTAAAAAGAATGAATTTAAACCCTCATGCATAAAAATCATTTTAATTTAAATAATAGTAATTATGCATGGCTTATACGTAGTCTGATTTAACGGGTTCTACAACTCTCCTCCCTTAAAAGAAATTTCGTCCTCGAAATTAAAACTTACCGAATAACTCGGGATACCGACTCCTCATCTCTGGCTCCGATTCCCACGTAGCTTCCTCCTCCGAATGATTAAGCCATTTGACCTTCACTAGCTTCACCATTTTGTTCCGAAGCTTCTTCTCCTGTCTGTCTAAGATTTGCTCTGGTCTTTCTTCATAAGACAGGTTCGGAGTGAGCTGCAATGGTTCGAAGTTCAAGACGTGCGAAGGATTCGCCATATACTTCCTCAGCATAGAGACGTGGAACATATTGTGTACTGCGGCCAGATTCAGCGGAAGAGCAACACGATAAGCTAGCGTCCCAACCTTGTCGAGGATCTCAAATGGTCCGATGAATCTCGGACTAAGCTTTTCTTTCTTCCCGAACCGCATGACACCTTTCATAGGTGCTATCTTCACAAAAACATGGTCGCCAACGGCAAACTCTAGATCTCTTCTCCTCTGATCCGCATAACTCTTCTGTCGACTCTGAGCAGTCCTCAACCTGTCACGGATCTTTACTACTACATCGGTAGTCTGCTGAATGATCTCCGGACCCAATTCTGCTCTCTCACCTACTTCATCCCAATGAATAGGCGATCTGCACTTACGACCGTACAATGCTTCATACGGAGCCATACCTATAGACGACTGAAAACTGTTGTTATAGGTGAACTCTACCAATGGCAACTTCGACTCCCAACTCCCCGAGAAATCGATGACACATGCACGGAGAAGATCCTCTAAAATCTGGATAACTCTCTCTGACTGCCCGTCTGTCTGTGGGTGGAAAGCTGTGCTAAACAACAACTTCATACCCATAGCCGAATGCAAACTCTTCCAAAATGAAGAAGTGAATCTAGGATCTCGGTCAGACACTATAGAAACGGGAATACCATGAAGTCTGACTATCTCTCGGATAACCAACTCTGCATACTGAATCATGGAGAAATTCGTCTTAATAGGCAAGAAGTGCGCTGACTTGGTAAGACGATTAACAATCACCCAGATAACATTTGATCCTCTGACTGACTTCGGCAGACCGACAACGAAGTCCATGGTAATATTCTCCCACTTCCACTCGGGAATAGGAAGAGGCTTGAGCATATCTGCTGGTCTCTGATGCTCCGCTTTCACTAGCTGACACGTCAGACACTCGGATACAAAACGTCTGATATCCTTCTTCATTCCGGGCAACCAATACAACAACTTCAGATCTTTGTACATCTTCGTACTCCCAGGATGAATAGAGTACGGCGACATGTGGGCCTCTGATAAAATATCTGCTCGAATAGAATCACTGCTAGGAACCCACATTCTGTCTCGATATCTCACAATGCCATCGCTAACTATATACAGGATACTGCACTTGGCCTCATCTCTCTGCTTCCACTTTGCCAACTGCTCATCTGCTGACTGCCCACTGCGAATACGGTCTAGAAGAGAAGACTGAATCGTCAAAGTAGATAGACGGGGAAGTCTACCTCGAGGATATTTCTCCAGATCAAACCTCTGCATCTCAAACTTAAGAGGTCTCGGAATTACCAAATGAGCCATCACTGCGACTTTCCTGCTCAATGCATCCGCAACTACATTAGCTTTGCCAGGGTGGTAGCTAATGTCAGAGTCATAGTCCTTCACTAACTCCAACCAATGCCTCTGACGCATATTCAGCTCTTTCTGCGTAAAGAAGTACTTGAGGCTCTTATGGTCGATAAAGATCTGGCACTTTTCTCCGTACAAATAATGCCTCCAAATCTTCAAGGCAAATACTACGGCTGCCAACTCTAGATCGTGGGTAGGGTAGTTCTTCTCATGGATTTTCAACTGACGAGAAACATATGCTATCACCTTAACACTCATTGCTCCATACAAATTTCGGATTCTTCTTTTTCAACGACGTGAGTGGAACTGCGATACAGGAGAATCCCTAAATAAACTTCCGATAATATCCTGCTAGCCCAAGGAAACTACGGATCTCTGATGCATTCTGCAGTACAAACCAATCTCTGACTGCTGCAACTTTCGCTGGGTCTACCTCGATACCGCTGCTAGACACGATGTGGCCTAAGAACGCCACCTTCTCTAACCAGAACTCGCACTTACTGAACTTTGCGAATAACTTGGGCTTTTGCAAGGTCTGCAAAACTGCGGTCAGATGCCTGCTGTGATCCTCTTGATTTTTTGAGTAGACGAGAATGTCGTCTATGAATACTATCACGAACTAATCAAGATACGGCTGAAATACGCGATTCATGAGATCCATGAAGATCGCTGGTGCATTCGTCAAACCGAACAGCATCACAAGGAACTCAAAGTGGCCATAACGAGTCCTAAAAGCAGTCTTGAGAACATCGGCGTCTTTCACTCTCAACTAGTGATAACCAGAACGCAGATCAATCTTTGAGAATACTGAAGCTCCTTGCAACTGATCAAATAAATCCTCAATCCTCGGAAGTGGGTATTTTTTCTTCAGTGTAACCCTGTTCAACTCCCGGTAATCAATGCAGAGCCTCATCGAACCATCCTTTTTCTTCACAAATAAGACTGGCGCGCCCCATGGTGAAAAACTCGAGCGAATGAACTCCTTGTCAAGAAGTTCCTGAATCTGCTTCTTGAGTTCTTCCATCTCTGTCTGTGCTAATCGGTACGGTGCTTTTGAGATCGGTGCCGTACCTGGCATAAGCTCAATAGAAAACTCCACTTCCCGCACAGGTGGCATACCAGAGACGTCATCAGGAAACACGTCTAGAAAGTCCCTAACAACTGGGACATCGGAGGCTGACTGACTGGGTGTCTCGTGGACAGATACAAAAGTCGCTAAAAACGCTCGACACCCTCTGCGCATGAGCTTCCTAGCCTGGACACAAGGTATTATACGCGGTAAAAGAAAGTACATGTCTGGCTCGAATAAGAACTGCTCTCTCCCAAGAGGTCGGACTAGGACAGATCTCCTCTGGAAGTCAATCAAAACTTTTTTCCTTAATAGCCAGTCCATCCCCAGAATGATGTCAAACTCTGGCATCGACAATATGATAAAATCCGCATAAACAAGATTACCATGAAGCTCGAGGTCTATGTCTTGGATCACATTAGTAGCGGCTAGCTCCTCTCCAGAGGGCAACACTAATGAATATGCTACATCTAGTCCAATGGTCTTGATCTGGAGAAAATTCGCAAAGGTCTCCGAAATGAACGAATGAGTAGCCCCTGAATCTATAAAGACATTCGTAGCTGAACCAACTATAAAAATTCTCCCTGTCAAGAGCATAGTCTTCGGGTTCGTCTCCGCTGAATGAAGGGCAAAAAACTCTGCCTTGGGTATGCAGACTCCCCTGAGGGCAATTTTTCAGTAGGTGGTCAGGACTACCACACTCGTTGCACTTCCCTGAGCCATACATACAAGCTCCAGCGTGACGGCGAGTGCACTTAGCACAGACTGGATAATCCGTAGCCCTCGAGACTACACGTCCTTGCTGATGCTGCCCTCTGTTCCTGGATAGGCCGTGTAAAGGCCTCTTACTCTGAGGCTGCTGATGGGGAGGGCGGTGCGGCGCTTGGACTGGTCGTTTGCTCTGACGGTCTCTCTCAATATCATTCAGATCCTGCTCTGCAGCTAAAGCTCTGGAGACAGCGACATCATAAGTAGTAGGGCCAGCCACCCTAACATCACGGCGTAAGATCGGCCGCAGACCATCCATAAACTGCATCAACTTGGCTCCAGCATCATTTGCAATCAGGGGTACAAAATGGCAACCCCTCTCAAACTTACGGATGAACTTCGTAACAGTCATGTCTCCCTGCCTCAGGGTCATGAACTCCCTGGTCAACCTGGAACGCACCTCGTCAGTAAAATTTTTAGAGTAGAATACCTCTGTAAAACGCGTCCAGCTCAGAGTAGCCAAGTTCAAGGCTACCGATGCTCCTTCCCACCATAAACGGGCGTCTCCTCCAAACAGATAGGTCGCACAACGGACCTTGTCCTCGTCTCCAAGCCCCATGAACTCGAAGATAACCTCGAGGGACTTAATCCAGCCCTCGGAAATCATGGGATCTGTCGTCCCTGAGAACTCCTTCGGTCTCATCTTCGTGAACCGCTCATAGGTAGCCTCAGGCCCCGTCTGCTTGGCTACCCCAGCATTGTTCCCCGCAAATTGTGCGAAGAACTGAGTCATCCCAGCTAACATCTGGGCGTTCATGTCCGGTGGAGGGGGTGGTGGTAAGTCTCTCTCCTGCCTATGATCCTCACCGTCCGCATGACGACGCCTCATCATCTCTCATGCGCTCAGGAATGTGTCTAGGAGGCATACTGTTCCATACATATAACCCATACGTAACCAACATGCATAATTCCATTATTTCTTTAAATTTAAATAAATACTGCATAATCATAATCTTGACATAAATCATTTCATGGAAACATGCTGTAAAAATTATTTCATGCTTTAAACCAAATGCGTAAACGTAAAACTTACAGACCGAAGACGTGACTTCATGAGCTTCTCGAGGTCAGTAGTTGTACAACCCTTTACAAAAACATAGGCTTTGATACCAACTGTCGAGGCCCAAATTTCGTATTTTGAAAATTTGCGGAATTATTTAAAATTTTCTCTTTTAAAATAAATATCATGCCTCATTCATAAAATAAACTGATAAAAAGATTTAATATCTAATGTAACAGCGGAAGCAAATATTGTTTTCAAACCACAACTTAAAAATAATTCGTCAAAGTAAAAACTTAGTTTGAGCATAAATAGTAAATGTTAAAAATGAGGTCCTCGGGTTCCTACTACTGCCGACCCAAGCTAGTTCACTAGTCCACGCCCTCGGTCTCGACCTCATCAGTACCTACAACAATCAAGTCTAGTGAGTCTAAAGACTCAGCATGCATATATCGTGAATAACAAGTAAAATATATCATAAAGTTTCGTGTAACGTAAAAATATCGTATCGTAAAGCGTAAGGGGGGAAATCATGTCATGAGTAATTATAAATACGTGCATATCTGAAAATCATACGTAAAAGCTTGCTCGATAGAGCTCTGTCATAACATATCATATCGTAATTTTCTGTAGAGATAATGTTCTACGCAAGTGGCCCATAACATAACATATCCTGAGCGCCTGATCAGACTAAACCACAGTATACTGAGCGGTAGAGTTCACCACAGCCCTTGGACTGGATGTCCGTACCCATACATAAGCATAAACCGGTCGTAAGTCATCGGATGAAGCAATCCCATAAGCGTAAGGTGGCCACAAGACATATCGCATATATCTCAAAAATAACATTTTTATATAATGCACGTAATATAATTAAAATCCTGTTTTACCGAATGGGTTGGATCGTTCCTAAGCTCGTAGCGACCTAATTCTATCATGAGAACATGCAAATGAACTTAACTTGATCAACACTTCGTAATCGAACCCAAAAACGGGGCCAACTAGATCAACGACTTAATTTCTAACCATGACTCCGTACAAACCCGAACCAACATCGAACCATCATTTAGTCATGGTCAAAATACGCCTAACATGATGAAGTAATGCTCCTATGAATTGTAATACTCGAAATTTGGTGAATGGAGGCAAAAATCTTGGGACGCCCTTTCGAGAGTCACTTTGGCACATTGCATCGTAAATTCTCGTACGACCTCTAAACTTAACCAAATCAAAAACGGCCAAAATCATGACCTTCCTAACTCAATGTGGTACTATCCAGTCAAAGGCCATAGGCTAAAATCCAACCAAGAACTCGACACAAGCCTCTGAACCAAACCCAAGCTGATGTCCATTTACAGTAGCAGCACTTGTTCTTGCATCGCTTCTTTTACGAGACTATTGGCCATTGGCGCTTGAAACACCGACCAAAGCCTCTTCCCAACATCCTAAGGTGTGGCTTGAACCATGGCTAAGGGCCCTAGGCCAACCACAATCCATGTAACACCCAAGACAACGCCACGCTCCACCCGAGGACACCATACTGCACGCGTGGGGTGTCTTGCTTTATGTTGCTGTCATTTTCAGTCCAGTGGCCATATGATCGACCATGGCATGTTCTAGACATCATGAGTTATTGTGTGAACCATGGATAAGGGCTAGAATCCAACCAAGATTCACTCAACACCTCAACAGCCGAAGCCAACTCACGCAGGAAATAAAAATCGAAGGGGGCACTTGTGTTGTTTGTTTTAAAAACTGAGGGGACCATGAACCAAGCCATGAAAGGTCATCTTGGTCACGTCCTAGACATGTTAAGGAAGGGTTCCAACCATGGTTACAGGCCTTAGACCAACCATGATTCGAACCTTCAACTTAGACAATCCAAACAAGAAATCGAAACTCAAATCTACACTATGGAGAGTTGTTGTCCATTTCGTGTTGCTGTGGGAAAAGGGACTTAAGCCAATGGACTAACACCTTCCTAATACACTCTATATCATGTCTAGATGCAGCCTGGAGCGTATGGAAGCGAGCCAACCCCTGAAACCACAAAAACAATTCAAAACCGTGAAGGCACAAGTGGGAGCCGAAAATTCTGTGCATGGTTTTCGAAAGTGCTGTCATATTTCGGTTTTATCATGAATCAAGGACATGTAATGGTTTTAAAAAAAAGATATATGACTTGATTGAAGAGCAAAGAAACCATATATACATGCCTGGAAATTTTTGTTTGAAAAGAAAACAAACTATACGACGACGCGGCGCGGCGGAGACGGAGTCCTTTTCTTTCTTGTTTTCTCTCTTATTTCTTGTTGCAAGGTCACGATTTTCTCTGCTTTCTTCTCTGAATTTCGTAGGTAAGGAGGGGGTGAAGGAGTGTTAAGGAATGAAGGGGGCTACTAGGAAAATAAAGGAGTCAAAAATGCTTTGGAGGGAAGTTTCCAATTGAGGAAATGGAATGACAAGGGAATGATCCTTTTCCCTTCTAGGTTGTTCGAAATTAAGGGATTTGATAGGCTACTATAGTGATTTAATTAGGTGTAAGAAAGTGTTTAATTAATAATTATTGTTGAATTAAATTGGAGGAATTAATCATACCAAGAGAAGGATTAAGGAAAGGTATCAAAATGGAGAGTTGCCAACTTAATTAAGTCTACCATGGGGTGGCCGAAATCTTGGAAAAAAAATGGAGGGGAAATATTGTTTAATTATTGAATTTTATCTCCTTAAAGTTTTAAACACTAATTATATATTTTAGTGAAATAATTAAATAAATTTTGGATAGTAATTCCCTTGCATGCATGGCTAATTCTTACAATAAATTTATTAACATCTTAAGTTACAATTTCTTAAATAAAATAAGCCTAGATTAGTTTATTCCAATTGGTTACACCATTTAATTTAGGCTTTTAATTAATTATTGGACATAAAAGAATTTATTTACTACTTAACTCCAATTAAGTGAATAAATCCTTAAACATTCTTTTACATTAAAATAACTTATTCTTTGACGTAAATTAAATTTAGGAATATTTTCTTACTATTAAATTTTATCTCAATACTCCAATTCCAGTCCGACATCGCTTATTTAACCGAAAATATAAAACTAACCCTCTGCGTAAAATGAATAATCATAACTCAACAAATTTAAAAAGAATGAATTTAAACCCAAATCCATAAAAATCATTTTAATTTAAATAATAGTAATTATGCATGGCTTATACGTAGTCTGATTTAACGGGTTCTACAATGGTCCCACTATCTTGCATGCTTTGTTAGTTTAGCAAGACTGACATTAGTGTGTGTGCTATTTTCTCTGAATTTATAGCAATTTTACCAGCCAATCTTGAAAATTAGTGTTCGATTAGCTTGTTTTAATAATTGAAATTGATTACATCACGAAATCATAAATATACTGATATGGAAACAGAATAAAAGTTACTGACTATTTTAAAACATTTTGTAAGACGTAAAATATGGACTTTTGTGTTGACGAATTGCCTCCCACTATTTTGACATTTTCGTTACCCTCTGATGAAAAAGGGAAATCTAATTACCTTAATGAGTACGCAAGGCCCAATTACGAAATCATGATCCCCAATAATATAAGCCAATTATAATTTCCAAAAGGTAGAGCTCAATTGCAACTCATTGCAACCCTTACGTAATTTTGCCTCACGTTTGAGAAGGGTCCAATAATATGATCCTTTTCTCTTCACGTGTCGAGTCCGGCCCATCAATGTTGAACCTTAATAAAGGTCACCATGAGATTCCCCACCGAAGTCATGGGAGTACCATGTAGTTCACATCAAATATGTCAGTGAAAGTCATAGCTTTCCGGCGTCCATGCCTCCCCAATAATATGAGCCAGACACTGACCGCGGGTAGCGTTCATCATGCAACCACCGTTGATAGAAGGCAATGAATTATTAAAGTTTTTTTAATTATCCTTTTTATGGGCTTGATTTAAATTTTGGATCTCATCCAAAATGAGAGATTTTAATTTTAAAAATTTGTCTCATCATTAATTTTAAAACCCGTGCCATGATTGTTTTTATGATTGCCGGATTCATGCAAATCTTGTTATTTTATTAATAATAATGCACATACTGATTATTTATAATATATCTTATACATCATAAATAATAAAGGATGATCGATAATCGATAGCTAATTGATCCGTACGAGCCACATACGGATCCATGTCCATAACCTAGATATTTTATATAAGCTTCCAAATTATATAAGCTTCCAATATTATACATGGATGCAAATGCAATATTATATAAGCTTCCAATATTTTACACGTCTTCGAGGATCGGGCCCACCGTCTTCAAATCTTTATCTCCCACTAATTCTAATATTTACATTAAATATCCATTGCACATTGGTATACGAATTTAGGGGGTAGGAACGGACCACAAACCAGGTCCACTTTTAATTATCAAATAATAAAAAATAACAACACGTAAAATATCCTAACATACACCTAGCACATTCGTCATGGCTCTCGATCATCTTTTTACCATATAATATCATATATTATATAAATCTGATAATATCACATATTATCAATAAATCATGTATCTCATAAATTATCACTAACCACCATACTTATCAAATTAAATAAACACTTTTATTTAATTTCAAATAATTAATTTTATTGAAAAACACCTTTTACCATAAATAATGAAAATCATATTTCAATTATTTATTTTGTAAGAAATTAATTTTATCAAAACTATTTTATGGATAAAATCGTCGGTATTTTCATAAAATATCAATTTAACCCAAAATTTTGAAAAACAGAAAATCGCCCCCTAGGCTTGAGCAATCCAAGCCCACGACCCAGCGTGGTGCCCGATACGTTACCGGGTACTTGCTTGTGCCGCCTGCCCCCTGCTCGCTCCGATCGAGCGCTGGCGTGCGCGGCGTCTGCACGGAACAGTTCTTGTAGACCAAAATTTTTTTATTTAAAAAAAAATTGTTTTTTGAAAAATAATTTTGAGGAGCATTTTTCTAAAAAATTCTTACGCGGTTAGTAATAATAAACTCAACAAAATTTAATTAAAACACATGATTGAGAATAACATGGCTCTGATACAACTGTTGGTACATCGTTTTCTCGCACCCATGATTCAGCGGATGTTTAAAACTTTTTAGCTTGGGCGTCGTATGTTCAAAACATTCATAGGGCGTTTAGAATTATACATTTGCATTCTCAACACTGGACTACTAGCTATTCTGATGTTCAGACGGATATAGCTCTTTTTGTATATCCCTACGAACGAGTCTTCTCCTTTAATGTCCTAATTAGGTCCATTTCCTCGCTTGGTTTGCTCTAGAAATCCAAAAGATTTATGAGTTAAGACTGTAGCCTCCGAATTTCCAAAATCCGGAGACGAAGCGGCGCGGGGATGGACTACACAAAAGTGTTCGAAATTTTCACAAAAATTATTTGTGAAGTGTCCGTGACTTTGCTTTTTAAAAGATGGGAAGATTTCGTTAATTATTTTTGCTTAATTATTCTTAATCAAAATTATGGTTTCTTAATCCATAATTAAGCAAATCTAACTTGCACATTTTTTTCCAAAATTTTCTTCTATCTTTCCTTAAGGTGGCCGTGAGCTTTCTTGTGAAATTGGGAAGGATTTTTCATCATATTGAAATTCTCGTATTATTAATACATAATATATTTATCAACTTTTAATAATACATGATATATTAATATCATATATATATATTTTATATAACCATATAAAATATATTTATATATATATATATAAAAAATTAAATTAAATTACCAATATTTAATTTATATAATTAACTTAGAGGTTAATTAAATTCTAGACTCCTCTAGAACAAATAAGGGAATTTTGTAAATGTTAGTAGTCATTAGTACTAGTACAATCATTTAATCAGTAAATTCTTAATTCACTAAATAAATAATTTCATACTGATTATAACCCCGATCGACGATCTGAGAGCGCCGATATGTCATTGATACAAATCATGTTCATATAATGAAAAATGAAAATATTGAATATCAAAATTTTCATTTACCCTATTGGGCACCTGCCAGTTTTAATGAACTCCTTCACAAAACAGGAAGTTCAACTCTTATTCCTTAATTAGCAATCATGATAACTTCTATTTCTTCCATCCTATGGAATCTACTAATAAACTCCTTTATAAGCTTTCTTTTTGATCTCCATCAAACTATAGTCGCCAAATTTCAACTACTTGAAATATGACTATCTCAACGAGAACACATAATCTGATACTTGTATGGCCTCAATGGTTTAAAGATACAATTAGCCGTTGGTTTACATCTCTATGTGATTCAGAATAATATTTATTCTTATTCGTGCTTAACCTAGTTAGGCCCATTTTCATCAAGATCTTGATAAAAAATGTTAAAACACATTTCTGATTGCACCCATCAGATCATGGTAAGAGCGTCTAGTAGCCTCGCCCCATGATTCCCTAGGTATCACTGATAGTGTCTGCAAGAACTTTTAGTCATGATTAGCGTACAGTACGGTCCCTTCAGCATAAATATCCCGATCTAATCTACAACCATTGTCATTTCGATAGTTGCATATGAATTCAATAGCGATGTTATTTATCTTTAAGTACTAACAGTGTCATGGTATGTGCAACTAGAAAAACACCTTTCCCTAAAGCACATTTCTTGCTCTTGCCAGAGACTCCTTACACTATTAACTCATCAGATCACATAGGATATCTTCACCCGTAGGCGAACGGTGAATCCCCGACTACAATGCATTTGCTCCTACGTATTTCGAAACTACATCCAACCTCGTCACCTAATGACCCTCGATGGATTCGGTAAACTGATCAAAGTGCATGCTAGTACGTATAGCCTTTATATTGTTTCGGGTCAAAGGTCTAATGGTGTACAACCATAATTGCGGACTATTACACTCGATAAGTGAGAACTATTTAGATAGTTCGAGGGAGGGTTGTCCAGTGCATCATCATATGATCACCCATCTGTGTTAATGGACATCTCCATGCCCTTGCCAATGAAATATCACGTTTACATCATAGATGCTAGTCTCAAGATCGAGCGACCTTTATCTTTGTTTGAGGCGGCTAATTCCACTAGGATCCTGTTAAAATATATGGTACACTTTCTAATGAGTTCCATGATCTTACGTTGCTACGCAGACCTCATGGTACCTATTGTATATTCACTTTATCTATGCAGCTTGTATGGGTATACAGATAAAGTATAATGTCATAATCGAATGAAATCGTAAAATATTATTATAATAAAGATTGTTTTACGTTAGAGTCAATAAATGTCCGAGCCATACGTTGGCTTGTTGGATACCTACTTTAACAATGTGACAGTCAAACCAACATATCTCCTATTCGAAAATATTGATAAAAAAATTAAAAAATTATTTTCATCTGAAATTGAAAGATTCTAATAGACGGCTACCTCCAGTGAAAAAGGATTAATTTGGAAATTTTTGTTAATATTTTTAAAAAATTTGAACTCAAATGTTAGTTAAGTATTTGAAATTCATAGTAACCGAACATTGATTATTATGAGTTTTTAAATTTAAGGCCTCATTCCAACTGAATTGGAAAAGTTTTTGTAAATCAAGTCTTCGAAGTGTGAGTGAAAATCAATAATTCAACCAGAATTTTCACTATTTCAACACAAGGAATTTTTACATAATGAAAATGGGACAACGTTTAATAATTACATATAATTAATTATTCTTATATCACATAAGGAAAAAATATGTTTTTAATATGTAATAGATTGAAAAAAATTATTAAAAATTTGTCTTTTCAAATTAGTGATAATATAAATTTCATGTTTATTTCTAAAATGAACCCTTAAATTTAATAAAATTTTGTGAAGTGAATATTTGATATATGAATACAAAAATAATAAGATATTGGGCACCACTTGAAGTGAAAAAATTTCACTGTAAGAAAATAATTAATATTATAAAGTCGAAAGGAGGCCATTTAATTAATTCAGCAACGTATATAATTCTTTCAATTTGATCGATCATTAACTCAGCATAAAAAGTAATTAATATTAGCTGTCCAAATTAAATGTCGTCACGTAAATCTGCCTTCTTTAAGACACACGCTTTCCCAAGAATAACTTTTTGGTAATTTTATTATTAAATTATATTGTAGCACATTTTAGTACTCCATTTTTAAATCAAATTTATGAATTCAATGTTGTATCAATTTTGTGTTATCCCTCGATCGTAAATAAGTTTTGATGTTCCCCATAAAAAAATTGAAATGATAATTTCGAAATATAAATATTTTTCAGTTAAAAATTGAGGTTGTAAATTAAAAATGTGTCACTACGTTTAAAAAAATAACTAATTTTTTAAAAATCATTTTTCAATTTTGAAATATATGATCCAAGCTAGAACGTGTCCCTAAAATGAATTTTTTTTTTTTGTCTAGATATAACGTAGGATAGGAATATGGAACATAATAGAGTAGGTAATTTAGTTTTTGGAATAAAATGCTACCATATATTTTAGTCAATTGCTAATTGAGAACATAAAAACTCACGTGAGAATATCTCACAAATTAATTTTGTGAGAAAAGTAATTCTAGAAAAAATATTATTTTTATGCAAATATATTAATTTTTATCTCAAATATGGATTGGGTCCTACTCAATGGAGATAAGAAATTATTTTAAATGGAATGATAAAAATAAGAAAATGTTTCTTTTTCCTCATGATTTATGTATTGTTGGATCAATTAAGATTTGGTAATTTAATAAAAAACTATTGATTTAATAAAAACAATTTTAAGAGTCGCTTAACTACATTCATAAGGAAAATTGGATATTGTTAAGATCGGTTAATGCAGTTGGAGTGTTTAGAAGGATGAGTTGAATAAACACTCTGTCCTTTTGAAATCTTTTAGGATACGAATCAGTTCTTTGATTGAGTTGATCCTGAAATCTTGTTTGTCAATATAAATCAGTCAACTAATGATAGTGCGAAATTAGACTGAAATATAGATTGAATACTTAGGCTGAGGTGTTGTGAAAACTGAATAAACGATATAATAAAACACACGGGTTTCTATGGATGTTCAGATGCTTCAAATGCTCCTACGTCACCCCTTGTATCTCAATTATATGTTTTTCAAAATAATTTTGATGTATTATAACATATTGTAATAATCCGCTCCAGTTGGACTTATACACTGCCAAACTGAAATTCTTAGATTTTTAACACTTTACAGTAGATAACTGAATAACTCTAAAGATTAGCTTGAATGTATAGATAAATACAGTGAAATGAGAGCTAAAGTGTGCAATTTATAAATTGAATAATGCTTGAGAATGTATCACAACTGATTGATGATTGTAGATAGTTCGTTTAGTGTTTTTTACCGACCTTCTTCAACTGTATCGATCAGCTATATATAGTCTTCGATTCCAACGGTCACATTAAATGCATTTAACAATTAATATCCGTTGAATCGTCGTTTATTGTATGTATATGAATTTATCTTATAGTAGTATGATGTATCAGACTGTTTTGTTTCATCTGTTCTGCTTTGATATGTACTGTAAATTTTTCGGTTGATACAACTGATGACGTGGCTAACTGATCATGAGTCAAACTGGTCGACTGATCAGTTCAGCTGGATAATATCAGTGCTAACTGATGTCTTCTCAGTTTGAACACTTCAGGTTACATAGGTATTTTCAATTCAGTTTATCGAAGTTTTCGGTTCTTATCTCCAATCTGTTTACTGAATTTCGAGGGATCGGTTTTAAGACTTATTTATTCTTATAAGAACTTCAGTTATTAATACATTTAAATCCGATAAGTCTTCTTTCAGTTACGATCTCTTAGTTACGTCCGAAGTTTAGTTCTTCAGTTCTCTTGTAGATTTTGTTTGTCAAACTCTGAAACTTATAAATTCTAACAATTTTCTCCTTTTCGGTGTTTGACAAAACTTAGATATCTGAACTGTTAAACTGAGTTTTCTTATATTCTTGGTATAACTTAATTATTGAAACTGAATGTAGATAAAATAATGTACATATTCGTACATATTCAGAAATAGCTTTTGATTTAGTTTGAAAAAGGTAAGTACAAATTCTTACAAACATTTCAAAATGAAAAAAATACAGACATCCCTCATACTATCAACTGGCTTAGGACACATGATCATTTCTTTGTTTTATTTTCAGTTGGTTCTTTATCAGTTGGTTTGTCTGGTTCACTCCGTTTCTTGCTGCTTGTCCCTGCTGCTGCTGTCTTCTGTTCTTCCCCTCTTTTATCGACACCCGCTGCTCTGGAAAAGGGAAGGAATGGTGAAGTGACCTGTGCAGATAACTCAACCAACTGATTTTGTACAATGAAAATCTTCTTTGATAGGCTTGTATGTACAAAATCAATCCAGTTGCTGAATATTTCTTGAGAGGAGAGTTTCATCTTTTCTACCGTATTAAAGAGAGCAAATACATCCTTAGTCATCTTCTTCAAGTCCTTCGTTGTGTGATCTTTCAATGTGTCCAGACTTAAAGAATGAAGTAGCTGAGTGGATTTGACTTGAAATATATTTGACCCAAGATATGTAAGATGTGATAAAATACTGCCTAGCATCACATCAGTTGCTAGTGGGAGTTTAGGGGAGAATTCTTCAGTAGGAGGCTTTTCTTTTCCTTTTTCCTCCGGAGTGTATTCCACTACTACTAACTGACCTGGGGCAGCATCGTGGTCTATATCTACTGCCAGTTCTGCTACTATCTCTTCTTGAACTGATTGACTGTGAGACTGACCCTGATGATCAGTTACAACACTGGATGCCTCAACAGTCCTTTTGGAGCTCGATTTTTGAGCAACTTCATACATACACTACAACAAAAACGCAAAAGGACAACGGATATTATCCGTTGTCGTTGCTGCCAGAAAACTTTTGTAACTGACAGTGTTGTTGAAAGTGCGTTCAACGACAATATTTTTAAACCGTTATCTTTTAGTACCAACGACAACAGTTTTGCAACAGATTTTAACCGTTGTAATCGTCGCTAATTAGCGATGGTTTATGATATACCGTAGCTAAATTTAGAGACGGATTTTGGCTAATCCGTCGATCATTAGCGACGGTTTTTGACTAAGCCATCGCTAATTAGCGACGGTTTAGAGAAACACTGTCGCTAATTAGCGACGATTTAGAGAAACGCCGTCGCTAATTAGCGACGTTTTAGACATAATTCGTCGCTAATTTTTTTAGTATAATAAAAAAAATTATCTTTTATAATTTAATAAATCTACGAAAAAACTTACAATATGACTAAGCTAACGATATTTGTGATCTTAACTTACACTTATAAATTTACCCAGAATTGAAGCGAAAAAACTTACCCTAAATCGAAACTAAAATCTTCTAAGAGAGAAAAATTTATGGCAGATGTGAAGCAGTGTTGAGGAAATTAGACTGAAAAAGCGAGTATTTTTAGGCAATTTGCGACGGTTAACAAAAAACCATTGCTATTAGAGACGGTTTTTTGTAAAACCATCACAAATTAAAAAATTGCAACGGTTTTAATAAAAACGTCGCTAAATATAGCGACAGTTTAAGCAAAACCGTCGCTAATTAGCGACAGATGGTTTTTGCTTAAACGTCACAAATTGTATAAAAATTGCAACGGTGTTAATAAAACCGTCGCTAAATATAGCGACAATTTAAGCAAAACCGTCGCTAATTAGCGACAGTTCTCTAAAATCATCACTAATTATCCGATAATCAACAACGGTTTGCAAACACGATTGTTTTTTTCCAAGAAAAACACGCTAATCCACACTGTTGTCGTTTGTCCAAAAAAACACGCTAATCTACAACAGTTTTACGAAAATCGTTGTCGTTGACACAAAAAAACAAGCTCATAGGCAACATTTTTCAAAACTTTTGTCTTTGGCCTAAAAAGTAAGCTAAAAGACAAAGGTTTTTTTAAAAACCATTGTCTTTGAGCTTTTTTTTTAAAGCAAAGACAACGTTTTTTAAAAAAAGCGCTCAAAGACAACGGTTTTCACTAAAACCATTGTTAAAAAGTAAAAGGTGTTGTATATTAAATATTTTCTTGTTGTTATAAAGAAAGTCTCAGGAAAAACCAAGTTAGATGATATCAGTTCTGGTACAACTGATGGTTATTGGAGTGTAGGTTTGTTTAGTTGGAAACTGAATGGTTTCAGTTTGGACTTTTGCTTCTGTTATTGAGACAGGTTCTTTTGCTGCAATCGGTGCAACAATAACTTCATCAGTAGTTGTATCATCTTTATATTCCAGTTGAATATCTTCATCAACTGATAGCAACAAATCGTTTACATTTGCTAGGGATATATCTTCTTTAGTGTAGGTAGACGGTTATTATGCTGGTCCAAAAACCGGTAAACAATTATTGTTGTTGAGGAAGAGGATTGATCTTCAGAAAAGGGTGGTGGAGGAATCTCTGGAAGCAGTTCCACCAGTACTTGTATCAAAGCTGTCTTAGTTTAAGCTGGACCTGTTAACTGCTCCTCAACAACTTCAGTTTGAGGGAACTCCTCAGGTGTTGTAGGACCGCTGGTTTCCACTGGAACATGTAACTTCTGTCCCATCTCCAAATTTTTAACTTTCATCTAGATATTGATGAGATCAGTCAGATCAACTAGATCATAGTTCGTGTTCAATTCAGCCGTGGCCTCTCTCAGCCTCTTGATCCTCATCAAATCAAAGAAGTACGCCCTTTTTTCCATAGATTGGGAGACTGAGGTTGTGATGGATCGGTTCGGGCACCTTTGAAGGTGCTTCAAAGACAATATTCTCAATGAACTGCAATATCTCGTGTTCTAAAAATGTAAACACCGATGAATTCGATCGATTTTGGTTTTAAACCAAGCAAAAATACTCGAAATAATCCTTTGTTAAGTAATATAATTAGTTTAAAGCTTTTAACTTATTTAAACTAAATAACTGAAATAAGAGGGATCCATTCTTGCATATATCAGTTCAGTTATGGTGAGAACTGAATTGATAACAACTTGAACTGATCAAATCAGTTTTAAAACAAAAGTAAAGTAGTTAAATACACAAGATATGTTTATGGATGTTCGGAGACCTCAACTGCTCCTATGTTACCCCTTCTACAACCTCGGGTAGGTTCCACTAGAAGACTTTGATTTATACAAGACCTTGTATAAACCCACTCAGCTTAGAACTTACCCTATTGCCTAACAAAGCTTCTAGCCTAGACTGAAGGCAACACCTTCCAGCCAACACTTGTTTAACGTCTATGTGTCAAAAACTACATACACAAGTTTTACGTCTTTGTGCAAGACTCACTCAGCTAGTCAATAAGCTCAACTCTCTGTATATGTGAGTGATTGTGCGTGTGCGTGTGTGAGAACTGAACAATGAATACAACACGAATGTGTTCTCACACTGAGAATTTTTATTCTATACTTAGTAGTTGACATGACCTATTTTTCTTTAGATCTTCACACCCTTGTGTGTTCCACACACTTTGTTCATTTGTCTTCACTAATATTTTTCTTCTATTTATAGGCGTGAGCAGTGAGACTCAATTATTATATCAGTTTCATTTTGAATCTGTTCCTCGATATTTTTCTTGTACTTTGCGAGAGCCTTTCTAGAACGTTTTGGCTTTAAGCACTGCTGCAACGTCTATTATTGTCCTTTGACAGGACAAAATCTTTTCCTCAGTACGCGCAGCTGGATTCCGTTGAATAAGCTTGTCTTCTTCTGCAAACTGATTGATTCCTAACTAATGTTCTGAGCTGGTCATTAGAACAGATCTAGAACTGGTTCGGTGAAATCAGCTGGCTCATCAGCTGAACTCATTTCGCTGCTTCAGTTGAACTGGTCAGCTGGACTCTTCATCAGTTGAGCTCTTTATCAGCTGGCCGGGCATCTGAAGGTCTTCTGCTGAACTGCCTATCAGCTGGACAATTAGTTGAATTGGTCTTTTGATATTTTAGTTGAATTGGTTCAGTTTGGGCGATCAATTGGTGCTTTTAGTTTGCGTCTCGATAGCTTCAGTTTTGGCTCGATAACTAATAAGTTCAAATTCTGATCAGTTCCTGTTTCTGCACACTTAGATAAAATCATTATAAACAAAATAAAAAGTTTTGTTAACATCAAAATTAAGATTGCGAATATGAAATGTTCCAACAATCTCTCCCTTTTGATGATCACAAAACATGAGCAATTAAAGCGATTTAAAATTTTAAAATTTAACCGATTCTCCCCCTTTGTGAGAATCAAAAACATTTAAGGGGATTAAAAAATTTTCAGTTCAAGCGATAAGAAATCTCTTACCTTAAGAACTGAATTCCAAAACGAGTTTAAAATGAATTAAAACATTTTTCAGTTTGAGGGATAATTTTAAAGAAAACTACCCCTCAAGAAGTGAATTAAAAACTCCCCTTAAAAATATAATCATTTACGCGATTTTAACAATAAGTTTTAGTACCATTTAACATTCAAACAGTTTAGGCAACACATATGAAAATATATGTTCAATTATATAGAAACAAACTTGATAAAATAATGTTTATTTAATCAAATACGCGTCCCTTGTATTATACATCAAGCACACCATCAAGTGTAAAGGAAATGCAACTACACTTAGCAAATATTTAAACAATATCAAATATCATTTAGTTTATACATAATAGAATTGGATATACCAAAAGCTGGTTGCCTTGAATGCTTTGAATGCTGCATCGATCTTGAGTCTTTTTTTGCCAGAAGAGCAACTAATTTGCCTTAGACTTGATCTCTGTGCTGGCTAACTGGTCGAGATGACTCAAAATGGACTCAAATGATACTAAACCGCATTGATCATCTCCTCTGATCTGATATGACAGTTAAGCAGCGGTATACTGCTGATTATTAAGCTCTACTTTAATCATCCAGCGTTTCAGCTTAGCTGGGTTTCGTCTGTTGATCAGCTTGAACTGGTAGGCTGGCAACTGAAATCTTGTACGTCAATCAGTTTAGCTGTTCTAGTGTCAGTTGAACTCGAAAACCTGCAAGCTGCTAAAACAACAAAGTTACGGAGTCGAGAGAAGTGGCTACAATGTTAGTTGTAGAGCAAAAAACCTTCTCTGTTCCCACGACAAACTCACATAAAATTTTTGAGAGGGTTTTGAAAACCATTTGAAGTACCTTTTTGAAAAATATTTTAAAATATTGGCTTTCAAATGTTCTTCTTAGAACAACTAGCTCTGATACCAATTGATGGATCGGTTCGAGCACCTTTGAAGGTGTTTCAAAAACAATATTCTCAATGATTTGCAATAGCTCGTGTTCTAAGAATGTAAACACCGATGAATTAGATCGAGTTTGGTTTTAAACCAAGCGAAAATTACTGGAAATAATATTTGGTAAAGTAAGCTAATCAGTTTAAAGCTTTCAACTTATGTAAACTGAATAACTGAAATAAGGGGGATCCGTTCTTGCATATATCAGTTTAGTTATGGTGCGAACTGAACTGATAACAGCTTGAACTGATCAAATCAGTTTTAAAACAGAAGTTAAGCAGTTAAATATACAAGATATATTTATGGATGTTTGATGTCTTCAACTGCTCCTACGTCACACCTTCTACCACCTCGGTAGGTTCCACTAGAAGACTTTGATTTATACAACACCTTGTATAAACTCACTCAGCTTAGGACTTACCATACTGCCTAACAGAACTCCTATCCTAGACTGAAGGCAACACCTTCTAGCCAACACTAGTTTAAAGTCTATGTGTCAAAGCTACATACACAAGTTTTACGTTTTTGTGCAAGATTCACTCAGCTAGTAAATAAGCTAACCTCGCTGTATAGGTGAGTGATTGTGTGCGTGTGCGTGTGTGAGAACTGAACTATGAATACAACACGAAGGTGATCTCACACACTGATAATTTTTCTTCTATATTAAGCAGTTGGAATGCCCTATTTTTCCTTAGATCTTCACATACTTATGTGTTCCACACACTGTTTATTTCTCTTCACTGATCTTTATCTTCTATTTATAGGCCCGAGCAGTGAGACTCAATTATTATATCAGTTGCATTTTGAAACCATTCTTCGATATTTGTCTTATACTTTCCGAGAGCCATTCTGGAACGTTTTGGCTTTAAGCACTGCTGCAACATTTATTATTGTCCTTTGACTGGACAAAAGCTTTTACTCAGTGCGAAATGCTGGATTCCGTTGAATAAGCTTGTCGTTTTATGCAAACTAATTGATTCCTTACTGATGTTTAGAGCTTGTTAGTTGAACTGATCAAGAACTCGTTCGGTGAAATAACTTGGTTCGTCAACTGAACTGATTTCGCTGCTTCAGTTGAACTGGTCAGCTAAACTCTTCATCAGTTGAGCTCTTCATCAGCTGGCAGGGCTTCTGATGGTCTTCTGCTGAATTTCCTATCAGCTAGACAATCAGTTGAACTGGTCTTTTGATATTTCAGTTGAAGTAATTCATTTTGGGCGATCAGTTGGTGCTTTCAGTTTGCGTCTCCAAAGCTTCAGTTTTGGCTCGATAACTGATCATTCGAGTCTTGATCATTTCCAGTTTCTGTGCACTTAGGTAAAATCATTAGAAATAAAATAACGAGTTTTGTTAACATCAAAATCAAGATTGCGAACATGAAATTTTCCAACAGGTTGCCTTCACATCCTTCATCACTCTAGACTCCAGTGAAATGAAACGATTCAAAATTGTCTTCTTTTTGAATTTATTGGCTAGGGTTACTATTTTGAATTGCATCAATTTATCATAGTGCTCTATTTTCAGCTCACCATGCTCATTGATGGCGTCCATAATGAGGTTTATCTATGTCTGGATAGCATTATTGGGGATTCGTTCTTCAGTTAGCTAAGCCTTGCCTTTCGGATTAGTTAGGGCACGGGGTAGATCCAGTCCGGAACTAATTTTGTCCAACAATTCTTCTATGATGAGCAATTTTTTTGGCCTTGCATGAGATAGAATGGTAGGGCGGAAAACTATTGTGAGAGGAGCTGGAATTCCAGTTAGCTTCAGCTTCTCTCCAGACTTAGTTATTATCGTTGAAGGGTAGTCAATTTTAGTTTTGGTCCGGAGTTCTACTGTTGTTAGAACTGGCTGAATTGGAACTACATGGAAAGGTTCCTCAGATCCGGATGGCAATAATCTGAGCTCAAGTAGAGCTCCTGAAGTTGCAGCCGGCTTGTTATTCTAAGACCTCGGCTTCTTCATCAGTTTAGAAGAGGCGGTCTTATGTGAATCACTGGTTGATATAAAAAGTTTCCTACTAGATTTTGGAGCAGCAACTGCTTTTTCCTTGACAATTCTCTTTGGCTTAGAAGCTGCCTCCTCAGCCCTCGGTTCTTTGAATGAACATTATGAGCGTTGTACACCTTGAATTTTGTGACTGAAGAGGAGGATACCAGAAGAATCCCTAAGTCCTTAATCAGTCTGCTTAGCTGAAGTGTGAAACCCTTCGACTGCTTCGTGGATTGCACCATGTTTTTCAAAATTGTGAAAAAAATAGATGATCAATTAATCTTGATCCCTTTCACAATTGCGGTTACCATTTGTAACTTCTCTAGTGTTAAGGCAGCAAAAGAACCAGCTTTTACTAAAATGCCATTAGCAACAATATCGGCTAGTTGCGGAAACTTTGGCTTCAGTTCCTTTTTGGGGTCAGAAAGTTTGACCATTTTTCTACAGGCTGATAAAATGGTCTGCATCTCTTCAATGTTTGCAGCAGCTACTTCTGAGAAACTTGAGAGGCCTTCAGGTGGTAGTTGGAATAAGTTCCTGAAAAACTCTTTATCAACGACCATAAGGTTTCCTGAAAAACTCTTTATCAACGACCATAAGGTGGTCGTTAACCTTCATCTGGATTTTTCCCTCTTCTGTCACCGAGCTGGATTCAAAGATGGATAACGATTCTTAAGAGTGAATCTCTTGAGTTGCCAGCCCTAGAAAGTGACGAAGCCCAGATGCTTCAATATTATCGAACACGCTGCGAATTGAATCATCAGAAATGGCCAGAATCGATCCGAAATGGATTGAAATAGTGTTCAATAGAAAAGTCGAGGTTTGAGCCACCATTTCAATTTGATTTATTTGTAAAGAGAGAAAGGTAGAATGTGTGGGGACCTAGACGCTAATTCATTTCTTAATCGTTTTTGGGAATAATTTAATCAATTAAGATAAACAGGGTCTAAATTTTTTTTTAAATTACAAATGCGGAAACGTACTATAATCAATCTGATATACATATAAAAAGTAAAAGTACAGGTCTTGTACTAAATACATTCCTGTCAAGCTAGGATTCAATCACTAAATATCAAGTGCTGATCCTATTCTACTTCTGATCCGGATCTCCACGCTAACTTGGCCTCTCTTATCCTCTTCTTGACCCTGATCATGTCCCACCTGTTGTCATGCACACATACAAACAAGACAGCAGCCGGATAACTCCGGTGAGAAATACATCCCAGCATAAACAATGTATACATGCAATCATATAAAAAGATATAAAAGCATGAAACAGACATCAATAACATGCATCAAATCAGAAAGACATGTATCGATATAAAGCTGTAAATAAAACTCTGGACTCGTCATTTCAGACTCGACTCATCTCTAATCTAGGGATCCCGGTTCCTGGATATTACAATATACCAAATCTCAGCGATAGGAATTAATCAACTCCTAAGCGACATCGATATAGATCACATATCCAGTGTCTTGGCGACTCAGCCGAAGACTTGGAACATCAGCCAATGACTAGGCGCATCAGCCCAAAACTCAATACATACTCTGCTATAAATCAATAGACTAAGAATATCAATTTCAGACATTGCAACATATCGAGGCAATGACAATTCAGTATGTGATTTTGGGAAACTCAAGTTAAATCAAACTCGAGTTGTGCAATCCCGGATCAACATTGATTTGTACCTTTCTTTTCTGTCAATCTGACTCTTTCGAAGTCTCGGATTCAAAGCCTGTCAATATCAATCTGGCAATGACAATATCGAGGAGTATAATATCAATACGCCACTCAACCAATACTGGATATAATCAGAACTAGATCAAATTCTGTTTCAACGGCATAACGATACAATCTCAATATACCCAGCAGTACAAATCAACAGATATCAATTCCCACACTCATAATCAATAGCAATACAAATCTGATACCAAACCTCAATCAAATCAGCTCTGAAAAATCATAACAATTTCATACGGTATCTGTTCTTCGATCCGATTTCGATTATACGATGTTTACTATGTTAGGAACACCATATGTGAATCATATCCGATTCCTTCAATATCATAATTTCAAATCATAACAAAACGTAATAAAACTTACGTCCAGTTGAAGCCCTCATCGATAGGAACACAATATCGAAGTCAGATAGAAATTGTGACAGGCGGATCTTGCACAAACTTCAAATTCCTAAAACAAAAGGCGTAAGTATTTCTGGCAAACTTTCCTCGGCCTTTTCTCGATTCCTTTTCTGAGTGATGAATGAATTGAAAGTTTTTATATATATTCATGCATGGTAAGGGCAAGTGGCTTCCCCTTCACCCTGCATGTCTCGCGCATATGCGCGACCCTGCTCGGCGCTTATGCGCGAGACACTATGTCTCGGCGCGTAACATCACGGAAACTCGCATATGCGTGCCCTAACTCAGCGCATATGCGCGAGGTTCTTTGCAACTCTCTGCCATACTCGCGCATATGCGCGAGGTTCTCTGCCTACCTCGCGCATATGCGCCCGGATGGGTCGCGCATATGCGCGAGGTGCTCAGTCCTCGCACATAACATTCTTCCTCTGGTCTTCCCCGGTCCGATCCGTTCCGTCTATAATCATATCAATTTATCAACAAATCATTTCAGATTACAATAACTAAAATATCGGGCATTACATTTTTCCCCCCTAAGATACTATTTCATCACCGAAATCATAGGCAGTCAAATCATATCAGAAATAAATGTATAACAGAAGCTAAATAAGAAGTCTCACATCAGTGAAATAACTCTGGGAATCTCTGCCTCATATCTGATTCAGTTTCCCACGTAGCTTCTTCGATGCCATGACGACTCCACTGAACTTTCACAAGCGGAATAGTCTTCGTTCTGAGTTGCTTTTCTTTACGATCGAGAATTTGGATCGATTTCTCGAAGTAACTCAGTGTCTCGTCAAGTTCTACCTCGTCTGGCTGAATGACATGCGAAGCATCAGGAAGATATTTCCTCAATAACGATACATGAAAGACATCATGTATCCCAGATAAAGAAGGCGGTAATGCGAGTCGATAGACACGATCTCCTATCTTTTCGAGAATCTCGTATGGCCCAATATAACGTGGAGACAACTTCCCTTTCTTGCCAAATCTGACAACGCCTCTGAAAGGAGAAATCTTCAAGAATACTCTATCTCCGGCCTCAAATACCAATGGTCTACGTCGAACTTTGGCATATTTGGCCTGTCTGTCTTGAGCTGCCTTCATTCTCTTCTGAATCAGCTTCACTTTTTCAGTCATATCTCTGATCACATCAGGTCCAATCTCAGGTACCTCAGAGATATCATGCCAATACAGAGGAGATCTGCATTTCTTACTGTACAATGCTTCAAATGGTGCCATCTCAATACTCGTCTGATAGCTGTTGTTGTACGAAAACTCACGAAGTGGCAATGAATCCTGCCACCTAGTGCTAAAATCAAGCACTACAGCTCTAAGCATATCTTCCAGTGTCTGGATAGTCCGCTCTTTGAATGATATGCGGTACTCAGATGTAACTTAGTACCTAGAGCCTGCTGAAAACTTCCGCCAAAAGTGTGAAGTAAACCGAGGATCACGGTCTGAAACAACCGACTTTGGCACTCCGTGCAATCTGACCACTTCTCTGACATAAATCTCTGCCATCTGGTCATGTCTGTACGTCATCTTGTACGGAATAAAGCATGCTGATTTGGTTAATCTGTTAATCACGATCCAAATCGCATCACAACCTCGGGAGGATTTCGGTAGCTTCGTTACAAAATCCATAGAAATGTGATTCCATTTCCATTCAGGAATAGATAAGCTCTGTAACAGTCCCCCTGGTTTCTTTCTTTCGGCTTTCACCTGTTGGCAATTCAGGCATTTGGCTACAAATTCAGCAATATCAGCTTTCATCTGTTTCCACCAAAACTGTCTTTTCAAATCGTTATACATCTTTTTGCCACCAGGATGAATACTGAATCGACTGCTGTGTGCTTCTGACAAAATCTGTCGTTTCAAATCCGAAACATCTGGTACAACCATACGATTATTCACATACAGTACACTGTCACGTACTTGATATTCTGATCGATGCCCTGCTCTGACCATCGATATCGAATTCTGAACATTCTGATCAACTTTCTGAGCCGCATTAATTCTCAAAATCATCTCTGGTTCGACTTGAACGACATAAAGTCTCAAGGGTTTACAATATGTTTCAAATGCTAATCCAGACAAACAGCAGTCTTCAATCAAATTCGAAACACCAATCGTCGATAAGGATAAAGAACATACCTTTCGACTCAGTGCATCAGCTGCTACATTAGACTTCCCTGGATAATACTTGATTTCACAATCAAAGTCTTTAAGCAAATCAAGCCATCTTCGCTACCTCATATTCAGTTCTGACTGTGAAAACAGATATTTCAAGCTTTTATGATCAGAATAGATTTCAAACTTCTCACCGTAAAGATAGTGTCGCCATATCATCAATGCAAAGATGATGTCCGCCAATTCAAGATCATGAATTGGGTAGCGAGATTCATGTAGCTTCAGTTGTCTCGAGGCATAAGCGATAACATGTCCTCGCTGCATCAGAACACAACCCAACCCTCTGTGAGAAGCGTCGCAATAAATGACAAAGTCACCAGTACCTGATGGAAAAGTCAAGATCGGAGCACTGGTCAGTCTCTTCTTCAACTCAAGAAAACTGGACTCATAGTCTTCTGACCAAACAAATGGTGCATTTTTCTGAGTCAGCTGAGTAATCGGTTTAGCAATACTCGAGAAATCTTTAATAAATCGTCTGTAATACCCTGCCAAACCCATAAAACTGCGTATCTCTGGCACAGATGTCGGTCTCGGCCAACTGATCACAGTCTCAACCTTGCTAGAATCAATAGAAATACCGTCTCCGGATATAATTTGACCAAGAAATATCACATGTCTCAACCAGAATTCACATTTCGACAGTTTTGCATATAATTTCTCAGCCCTCAAAATTCGCAACACAGTTCTCTAGTGTTCAGCATGATCAATCATATTCTTTGAATAAATCAAAATATCATCAATGAATATAATCACAAAATCATCGAGATACTTCTGAAATACACGGTTCATCAGACCCATAAATACAGCTGGAGCATTTGTTAAACCGAACGAAATGACAATAAACTCATAATGGCCATACCTGGTTCTGAAAGCTATCTTCGATATATCAGAATCTCTGACTCTCAAATGATGATATCCAGATCTAAGATCGATCTTGGAATAAATAGAAGAACCCTGCAACTGATCAAATAAATCATCAATACGAGGCAAAGGATATTTGTTCTTTACCGTAGCCTTGTTCAGTTGCCGGTAATCAATGCAAAGTCTCATGGAACCGTCCTTCTTTATCACAAACAGTACTGGAGCACCCCAAGACGAAACACTCGGTCTGATGTAACCCTTGGCCAGTAAATCTTCTAACTGCTCTTTCAATTCTTTCAACTCAATCGGTGCCATTCTGTACGGAGCTCTAGAAATCGGAACTGTACCTGGTACCAATTCAATGGTGAAGTCTATCTCTCGAATCGGAGGCAAACCCGGAATCTCATCTGGGAAGACATCAGCAAACTCACATACCACTGGCGAATCCGCCAATGATGGAATCGATTTCAGTAAGTCAACTGAATACACAAGGAATCCCTCTGCTCCTTTCTGTAATAATTGAGTCATAGATATAGCAGATATCAAGGGAATTCTAGATCTAGAACCCTTACCGTAAAATTTCCATTCTTAAGCCATCTCAGGTCTGAATCTCACAATCTTATAGAAACAATCCACGGTAGCTCTGTACTTGGTCAGCATATCAATACCGATAATACAATCAAAATCAGATAACCCAAGTACGATACAATCTAACTCAATCTCTTGCTCGTCATACTGTAGCATACAATGTTTCACAGAATTCACTGATATCAAACCTGTCCCCAACGGAGAAGAGACTATACACTACAGCAGATAAAGACTCAACAGGCAATGCATGACTCAATGCAAATCGTTCAGATATAAATGTATGAGAAGAACCCGTATCTATCAATACATAAGCAGGATAACCATATAAAGAACAGTTACCTGCAACAACATTATCTGGTGCTTCCTGGGCCTGTTCCTCTGTCAAAGCAAATACTCTGGCCTGCTGTCTAGGAGTCTGGCTAACTGTCTGGCTTCCTCCTGGCCTTTGCTGTGACGGAGTAGTAGTCGGTGGTGGCTGGAAAGAATGAACAGCAGATGATCGTCTATCTGTCTGAGCCACTGATCCAGATGACTCTGCTCCCTGGGATCCTTGGGAACCTCTCCGTGGACATACTCTAGCAAAATGTCCCTGCTGTCTGCAGATACGGCAACTACCAATCACTCCCTGGCATTGCTCAGTCGGATGTCTCCCTCCGCAAGTTCTACAATAAGCCCCGATATAACTCTGGCTCTGTCGGGAACCACTGGAGCTAGAAGAACTGCTGCCAGATTTTTTAAACTGTTTTCTTCTGGCTTTCAAATGATCTTTCTTCTTCCCAATGATACTATCACCACTCTCAAAATCACCCGATGTCTCAATGCCCTTCAAAGTCGACGGTTCAAACAACTGAGAGCTCTGCAGTAGTGTTTCCCTCGGTGTTACTGTCTCATTCATCGGATTATTCGAGGTACTTCCCTGTTCTGGGATTCTTCGAGGAGGTATATCTGATTACAAAAAGAATTAGTAACCAAATACAACAAACCTGTTTCAGTCCTCCTCTGATCATCTTACTACTGATCAAGAATCGGTTCTGATTCATTCTCAAATAATGGATATTACCAAATCAAATCAGATAATCAGGTAAACATGTATTAAAGTAGTAAATCATGCTAGCAATCAAAAGCAAGGAAGAAAACTCAATCTACCCCGCTCACTAGCTCCTATCTCAGGCTAAGGTAACCTACTGCTCTGATACCACCTGCTGGGGGGACCCGGACGCTAATTCATTTCTTAATCGTTTTTGGGAATAATTTAATCAATTAAGATAAACAGGGTCTAATTTTTTTTTAAATACAAATGCGGAAACGTACTATAATCAATCTGATATACATATAAAAAGTAAAAGTACAGGTCTTGTACTAAATACATTCCTGTCAAGCTAGGATTCAATCACTAAATATCAAGTGCTGATCCTATTCTACTTCTGATCCGGATCTCCACGCTAACTTGGCCTCTCTTATCCTCTTCTTGACCCTGATCATGTCCCACCTGTTGTCATGCACACATACAAACAAGACAGCAGCCGGATAACTCCGGTGAGAAATACATCCCAGCATAAACAATGTATACATGCAATCATATAAAAAGATATAAAAGCATGAAACAGACATCAATAACATGCATCAAATCAGAAAGACATGTATCGATATAAAGCTGTAAATAAAACTCTGGACTCGTCATTTCAGACTCGACTCATCTCTAATCTAGGGATCCCGGTTCCTGGATATTACAATATACCAAATCTCAGCGATAGGAATTAATCAACTCCTAAGCGACATCGATATAGATCACATATCCAGTGTCTTGGCGACTCAGCCGAAGACTTGGAACATCAGCCAATGACTAGGCGCATCAGCCCATAACTCAATACATACTCTGCTATAAATCAATAGACTAAGAATATCAATTTCAGACATTGCAACATATCGAGGCAATGACAATTCAGTATGTGATTTTGGGAAACTCAAGTTAAATCAAACTCGAGTTGTGCAATCCCGGATCAACATTGATTTGTACCTTTCTTTTCTGTCAATCTGACTCTTTCGAAGTCTCGGATTCAAAGCCTGTCAATATCAATCTGGCAATGACAATATCGAGGAGTATAATATCAATACGCCACTCAACCAATACTGGATATAATCAGAACTAGATCAAATTCTGTTTCAACGGCATAACGATACATTCTCAATATACCCAGCAGTACAAATCAACAGATATCAATTCCCACACTCATAATCAATAGCAATACAAATCTGATACCAAACCTCAATCAAATCAGCTCTGAAAAATCATAACAATTTCATACGGTATCTGTTCTTCGATCCGATTTCGATTATACGATGTTTACTATGTGAGGAACACCATATGTGAATCATATCCGATTCCTTCAATATCATAATTTCAAATCATAACAAAACGTAATAAAACTTACGTCCAGTTGAAGCCCTCATCGATAGGAACACAATATCGAAGTCGGATAGAAATTGTGACGGGCGGATCTTGCACAAACTTCAAATTCCTAAAACAAAAGGCGTAAGTATTTCTGGCAAACTTTCCTCGGCCTTTTCTCGTTTCCTTTTCTGAGTGATGAATGAATTGAAAGTTTTATATATATATCATGCATGGTAAGGGCAAGTGGCTTCCCCTTCACGCTGCACGTCTCGCGCATATGCGCGACCCTCCTCGGCGCATATGCGCGAGACACTATGTCTCGGCGTGTAACATCACGGCAACTCGAGCATATGCGCGCCCTCACCTGTCGCATATGCGCGAGGTTCTTTGCAACTCTCTGCCATACTATCGCATATGCGCGGGTCCATGTCCCGCATATGTGCTTGGTTCTCTGCCTATCCTCGCACATATGAGCCCGGTTGGGTCGCGGATATGCGCGAGGTGCTCAGTCCTCGCACATAACATTCTTCCTCCGGTCTTCCCCGGTCCGATCCGTTCCGTCTATAATCATATCAATTTATCAACAAATCATTTCAGATTACAATAATCAAAATCTCGGGCATTATAGAATGCACGTTATTTTCTCTCGAGAATTCGAGAGTTAGGAGAATTCGGAAAGTATGAGAACAAATATGAGAAAATACGGCTTCTAAATATGTCTCGTGAGTTTTCAAATTTCGGACACGTGGCAATCCGTTAGCAGTTTGACCATAATAATAGGTCATCCAACCGTTACCATTTATTTTGAGAAATTGAAATTGCGCAGTTATGCAAAAATGAGATTTTAACGTTTGAAATTTAAAATTTGAATAAATTTAAAGTAACAACCACAATTAGTCACATTTTTTATTAACGAACTTAACCAAATTAAAGTTAGTCAACCGATGTGATAAGATCAGTTGATTTAAATGCCGATTGATTAGTATGCAACTGACTCAGTTCAGTCTATAGACAACTGACATTTTTCTTATCAGTTAACCTACTGAAATTTTGCGTTCCCCCTAAATTAATCATCAAGATAAATCAATAAGTCATAAAGTATTTCTAAAAAATAAAATTTAGTCTTGCGTTGTAACGTCCCAAAAATTTTAAAGTCCACGTGAACCACATACATGCAAGTTATCAATTTTTTTGGTATTTTATTTAAATTGTTTTAATGCATTATAACCATGATTATTGCATGAATATGTGTTTTAATACATGGCTCATTAAAGTTTCATGCATTAATATTTTAAGTTGCATTTCGTGCTCGAACGAGTACCGGAGACCGGGGATAATCAGGAAAATATTTAATATAAGGTGTATTTAAAGGAGAATTTTGAAAATGGGTCTTGGTTGGGTATTTTTACTCGTCGGGCCGTATTTTAAGCCGGTACAGGAAATTTTATCGATTTGGATGACTTTTTGACGGTGAGGACAATATTTTCAAAAACGTATCAAAACAAAATATTTTCCGAGTGTGTGTTTGGGCTTGATGGGTTTATGTTAGTGCTTAGTGTGCCCAAAACATTTTTTAAATTCATTTAATTTCACTAGGGCCCATTTATGCTTGTATTATATATTTAAAACCCTACACCCTCAAACCCTAACCCTGGTGCACGGCCGCCCCCACCCTCTCCTTGCAGCAGCATTTCGAAATAATTTACAGCAGCTCCTCTAGGTTTTCTCCATAGTTTCGAGAAAAGCTTCTTCCCTGCCTCTCCGGTGCAAGACCTGTTGGTGTACCTTTGAGTTTTTGAGCATAAAAACGTTAAGGAACGCGATGTATCTTCTTTTTCATATCAGTCACGTCATACATATGCTGATATGTGTGCTATGTATGTATAATGCTCGGTCCTTGCATGATATCACGTTTATGCATTATGTTTGTCATGAATCCGCATGTTTTGCTTACAACTCACGTTTTCAATTACTTTCTTGTAATCGGTTGCTAGGGCATCAATTTTAAGAGCTGTTAAAATTGTATAAGGTGGTGTCACAGGACTGGAGTCGAGGGATGGTTGAGTCATGGTGAGGGCAGATCGGTGTGAGAGCATAGTTCGACGCTTGGGCTAGGTCGGGCTATGGAAATGGAATCGGTTGTAGGGGTGTTGATCCAAGCCATGGTGCAGTCCCTAAGGCGGTTGAGTCGTGGTCTAGGAGGGGCACAACCGTGGCTGGTCATGAGCTAGAGGTTGACCTTCGCGCATGAACCGAGTATGGCTTGTGTGGTCTTGTTTCAGGTGAGTCGCGTTTGGGGGATTGCATGGATAGTGGACAAGGTTAACGTTTGTCCAGTAGAGTTTCCTAGGCTCGGTCGTGGTCCTTAGGTATGCTGGTTCGAAGCTGGTATGGCTTCGCGTGTGCTAGGATCGAAGGTTCATGGTTTAAGGCACTAGGGCTTGTGTAGTGGCTAGAGTAGAAAATTCCAGCGAAGTTTCGGAGCTGTTCGAGGTTCTTAAGTTGTCTGGTATAAAGTGGTTTTGGGGCTGGTAGAGCATGGTTGGGTCATGGTTTAAGTTGAGAAAGATTTGGTTAAGTTTCGGGTTGATTAGGGTTAAAATCGGGACCCCGGTCCGAGTTTTAAAACGAATCTTATAAGTTTTGGAACGAGATCGAGTTTACGTTTAAGAAATGCTTACTATTAAGTTTTGAGGTGTTTTGAGGAGTTTGATTGGCTTCGGGTTGAAAATTTGAGGTCTAGGGGTAAAATGGTCATTTAAGGTTTTCAAGGGCAAAATGGTCATTTTGCACGCGGTTCGAGTTTTTTGTCCTAGCAGCACCCTGATCACAAATTTATCATGTTTTTAAACATTATGTATCATTAATATGATTTTTATGTAATTATGAAAATACGTTGCATGCTTGATTTTAAGGAGAAACTACATATGTGCATGATTTTGATAAGTGATGAAAATGATGTTGTTATTGAAGGATGGGAGTTGGTTGTGACTAACGATATATGTATACGATGAGCTGTAAGGACAAGGCCCAGTGGATGTGTAATACTGCAGCTGATGTCCCCGTCGCCAGGTACCACGATTATATGTTGATGGATCCATCGAAAAGAGCTGATACGATAGTCAAAACTAACTAACTGAATTCGATTAAAGAAAATGTAAAGTATATGATGATATGATGAGATTTTTTGACATGTTATGCTTTTAAGATATGGTTATGTTAATGCTTTTAAGATAATGAAACGTATTTTTATTACAGTACTTTTCATTGTTGTTTGATATGTATATGTATTCGTTATAACGTTATAGGTTTGTTGATTCTTTAGACTCACTAGGTGTGAATGATGAAGGTGAGCAAATTGGTCAAGAGATTGGAGGTGCAGAAGACTGCGTAGGCGGAGTTGTATGTGCGCACGTGAACTCGAAGACATTATTTTTTCCGCACATTACGTTTATGAGATAAGAGTGGACATGAATATTTTTTCTTATTCATTTTATTATGTTATTGGTTTAGGAATTTTTACTCGTTCATATTGTTTTTATTTTTAAATTGTATTATTTTCATCGGTAGATGATTACTATTATTTTTGAAAGGTTAAATTTTCAGAAGTGTTGCATGCATGCATAATTTATGAATTTTGAGAATGAGCTTGTAAAAAAAATTATAGCATTTTTAAGTAGTAGATGTTTCACGAGTAGTGGTTTAGTTAGATATCTACTGCATGTTGTTCAGTTGAGATGTATTCCAGCCTGATGTCTTTCTCGAGAGCATGATATCTGATGAAATGATGTATGACATCAATATGCATGGTTTTGGAATGAAGAACTGGATTTATGTAATTGCAATAGAGCTGGTGTTGTCACAGAAGAATGGTGATTCTTCAGGAATAACGTCATAATCTTTCAGTTGTTGATGAATAAAGAGCAGTTGAGCACAACAACTTTCAGTAGCTAAATATTCAGCTTCAGTTGCGGAAGTAGCAATTGATGTTTGCTTCTTGCTGAACCATGAGATTAATGTAGAGGCCTAAAAATCCTTACTTGAAAATTTGCGGAAAATTTAAAATTTTTCTTTTAAATAATTAAAATTGCCTCATTCATAACTGAACTGATAAATAAAGTTTGATGTTCAAAGTGGCAGCGGAAGAAATTAACATTTTCGAATTAACAGT